>NW_024815076.1:0-2305 GCF_019175285.1 Sceloporus undulatus
ATTCAAAGAAAGCTTGTTTATCATATTTGCCAAGAACTGAGTAACTGGAAAATGGTGGGTATGCCTTTGCCATGCTTCCTCCATCTTATCCTGTAAAAGCATGCTACTGTTTCAAAACTGTAACTCCTGTCTTCCAAATATGAAACGCTGGCCCAAATATGGAGCCACAAATTTGAGGTTACAGATGCACTCTTCATCTTTGTAGGATTGGCCACACATGTATGGAAATCACAACTACATGAGTATCAAATACTTACCACTTTTACTACTACGGCTGTCTCCTGTGGAATTCTGGGCCTTATTGTTTAGTGAGGCTTAAGAGCCCTCTGACTAGGGATGCCATAACCCGGTGGCCCCCGTGACAAACCCGCTTTTGGGGGCCTCGTCACGGTCACGGTCCAGTTTGGCCCCCTGCCCCCGGCTTGCCCGCGCGGCGCCAACCCACCTTCCACTGCCTCCCCGCGTGGCTGCGCCACCCACCTCCTCCTCCTCCTCCTCCTCCTCCTCCGTTCGGAAGCAAAGGAGGAGGCAGTGCGTGGGGGGGAGGGTGGCGGGGAGGTGGGGAGGGGGCGCGGGTGTGCGCAGGAGGCGCACCTCCTTCTCCTACTCCTCCTTTCCAAGCCTCCCTTCCTTCCTCCCTCCTTCCTCCTTCCTTCCTCCTCCTCCTCTGCCTCCCAGCCCAGGCCCAAGCAGAGGAGGAGGCAGAGGTGCCTGCCTGGCTTGGTGATCCTTGCACGCGCGCGCACGCGCCAACGCAGCAGGCACCGGCAGGCAGCTACCCACCGCCTCCTCCGCCTGGCGTGCCTCCGCGCTGGGCATTTCCTTGGGCCTGGGAGGCGGAGGCAGAGGAGGAGGCTGAGGTGGAGGTGGGTGGCTGCCTGCCTCCTGCCTTGGTGCACGGGCGGGGGAGAGCGCGCCAAGGCAGCCACCCACCTCCTCCTCCACTTGGGCCTGGGCTGGGAGGCAGAGGAAGAGGAAGGAGGAAGGAGGGAAGAAGGAAGGGAGGAGGTGGAGGGAGGAAGGAAGGAGGGAGGGAGGAAAGAAGGAGGAAGGAGGAAAAGGGAGGAAGGAGGGAAGAAGGAAGGGAGGAAGGAAGGAAGGAGGGAGGGAGGGAGGGAGGGAGGAGGAAAGGGGAGGAAGGAGGGAAGAAGGAAGGGAGGAGGAGGAGGTAGGACGGAAGGAGGAAGGGGGAGGAAGGAAGGAAGGGAGGAGGAGGAAGAAGGAAGGAAGGAAGGAGGGAGGGAGGAGGAGGAGGAAGGAAGGAAGGAGGAAGGGGGAGGAAGGAAGGAGGGAGGAAGGACAAGGAGGAAGAAGAGGAGGAGGAGGAAGAGGATAGTGACGATGATGAAATGAGCCAGCTTCTGAGGCACGACCAATGTAAGTTACTCTCATTTTTACAAACTCATGCACAGTGGAAAAAAACCAAAGTCCCTTGACCAAGTACACCCTTCTGAGAAGAACAGTTGAATCCAAGGGCAAACCCACTTGTTAAACCACCTTGACATATTCAGTGTGAAACCCAAAGAGTTTTGTTATGGAATAAGCCTCTGAAATATGCAAGAGATTGCCATGTTAAGTAAAGCCATGTTCAATGCCCAAATGTGCTGTTTGGAATGGGGGGAGGGGGGTGGCTAGAAAGGGAAAGTCCATTTCTGCCATCTGTCTAGGAATAATGCCCAAATGTCCTCCATTTTGATCATGCCTAAGAAACATGTATTTATATTAACATTTTTTTAAAACCATCAAATTTTTTCGTGTGTCCTCCATTTTTAAAAAACGTGTCCTCCATTTGAAAATTTTGTCCTACATTTGTCCCGGTTTGGAGGTCCAGACTTATGGCAACCCTATGTAGATGCAGCCCAAGCTTTTTGCTTCTCTTATGCCTGAGATTTCAAAGCCCAGCCCTGGCACCACAACCAGGGACGTAGCCAGGATTTTGGGAAGGGGGGGGTCCAGACTAAGTGCCACCATTTTGAGATGCTAAGAGCCCCCCCAAGACACAAAATGTAGGAAAAATGTAGGACATGATGCACGACAAAATGTAGGATGTTCAAAAATGGAGAACACGCCAACTAATAGCCAAAAACATTAATAAAAAACAATATAAATTCATATTTCTCAGTCATGCTCAAAATGGAGAACATTTTGACATTCTTCCTGGATAGGATGTTGGGATATAGCTTTGTGTGTTAGATTAGGAGGAATTTCCTGACAGTAAGGGCTGTTCAACAGTGGAACACACTCCTTCCTCGGAGTGCAGCAGAGTCTCCTTCTTTGGAGGTCTTTAAGCAGAGGCTGGATGGCC
>NW_024815077.1:0-2304 GCF_019175285.1 Sceloporus undulatus
AAGAAGCGGGGAAAAGCAGCACCTTTTTAATGCCGCTTCTTCCCGCTTGGGGCGTGCGGGCGGCATTCAGGTAAGGGCCGTCTGAAGGCTCTACCTTCATGACGTCATGAACACACCCCTTTTTGCCCGTCTGTATCCCGCCTGAGGTACGTTTAGAAATTTCCTAAATTTTCACATCTGAGAGTTTTTTTCTTAGCCTTTTTTGCTGTTGCACCTGCAGTGTATACACCTGCTTGCATTACTGTCATGATGTATATAAAGAATGAATAACAAAACTATCCATGAATAAGCTATAGATAATTCTCAATAAGGGAAGATGTGAAAGGCCTAAAACAAGGCAATCTTTTCTTAGGCTTGCCTTTTTTATTTACAAAGTAAATAATTCTTTAATGAGAAAATTGTTTACTTCTTTGATATAACATGATTATTAAATTATTTTAAACACTGGGCAATCTCTGATTAACCTGTTTTCTATCCATACATGCCTCAGGAACCAGTCATGTAAACTAAGTCCATGTTTATCTTCTAGTGACCAATTATAAAACGAAGCATGCTAAATGGAAGACAACGTAGGTGAGAAAAGCCACATGCTATGATGGATGTCTTTCACTGCTTTGAGAATAGAATAACTATTTATAATGTATTAATTTTTTAAATAATTTCCTCTTTGTCCTGGGAATACAGTTTATAAGTTTTCTAAACCTTCTATATCTTCATAACAACATGTAAGGTAGGTTCGGCAAAAAAACTAGTCTCTGGTCTGATAGGAAAGCCTTGACTGACCAACGGTCTCCTCAGTCCAACCAACTACACTATGTTAACTTGTTCCTTAATGTAGCCAGAAGAATGACAATGGATAAATATTCATGCTAAAATGGTTATGAATTATCCTTTCTGTCCAAGTGACATGCTGGATTTCCATAGTGAGTTGCTACAGCATTTTGGTATAGAAGATCAATGCCAAATACAATATAATATATGTTTCTCCATCTGATACAAGTTTGTAAGGAACTTCTTTGGTCTTTATTCCACTGCTACAGATTAAAGAAAGGTAGAATATAGAATAAATAAATAATAAACCTGTGCACCACCACAGCCTATAATGTTATTAAATTGTCCATCATTTGTGAAGTATTCCTGTACAAATGCCAAATGGAGATTCTTGCTACAGGTGAAATGCAATGTTTAAGAACTCGAGAACTCCTTAGGGAGCTGGGGATGTTCAGCCTGTAGAAGAGAAGGTTAAGGGGTGATATGATAGCCCTGTTTAAATAGTTGAAGGGATGCCATATTGAGGAGGAAACAAGCTTGTTTTCTGCTGCTCCAGAGAACAGGACCTGGAACAATGGATGCAAGCTCCAGGAAAAGAGATTCCAGCTCAACAGTAGGAGGGACTTCCTGACAGTAAGGGCTGTTGGACAGTGGAACAAACTCCCTCGGAGTCTTCCTTCTTGGAGGTCTTCAAGCAGATGCTGGATGGCCACCTGTCGGGGATACTTTGATTGAGATTTCTTGCATGGCAGGGGTTGGACTGGACGGCACTTGTGGTCTCTTCCAACTCTATGATTCTATTATTCTAATGCTGTGTACATTGATTCTATCAACTTCAAGTGAAGAAGATGGAATCTTTTAAAAGGAGGAAAATATGCTTATACTGAAAATGACGAACAAAAGAGAAGATTCCATGAGATTTTATGTTGAGATGTTAATTATTAGAAGAATAAAGCAGACAAGAGCATTTATATTCTGAAAATATGGTGGTCAGTTCAAAATCTTGTATACAATGTTGTTGTTGAGTGCCTTCAAGTCATTTTTGACTTATGGTGTCCCTAAGAGTTTTTCTTTGCAAGATTTATTCAGAGGCAGTTCTAAATTTTGCCTAAGATCACCCAATGGGTTTCCATGGCTGAGTAATGGATTTGAACCCTGGTTTCCAGAGTCCAACACTCAAACCGCTGCACCACCTTGGCTCTATTGTAGACAATACAATTTCAGATAAAAACAAAAGGAAGAGCAATGTGGGAAGAAAATAGCATTGATATTTTAGAACTCCCATACTTAGTAGAATACATTTACAGATTATTTCAAAAAGATGAAGATCCAAAATTATCATGTTTAAAGAAAATAGATATAACATTTGGATTGATAAGAAGAATCATTCTGCTCCTACTGGTTAGACTGAAAGGCTTCCATTAAAACACTGCGAAAGTAAGTATTGGAAACACAAGGGGGAGCTATTGACTTAGAAGTGAGATTTTGAAAGAAGATTTGCACCTCCTTCTCACTGGATGCACATTCTGCCTG
>NW_024815078.1:0-2304 GCF_019175285.1 Sceloporus undulatus
TTCTATTGATGCAGCCTAAAATAGCATTGGCCTTTTTAGCTGCCGCATCCTATAATGTTAACTGAATACTGACTGAAATGAGGGACTTCCCCTGCCCCATTTTGGCTGTGAAGAGACTGCTAGAGACCTTTACCAGAATGAAACCATGAGAATCACAAACGGGTGCATGTAGGTCGCCACATACAGCTTGAAACAGATTTCCCCATCTTAGTCAGTCATCTCTACCCAGACTTCCATTCTCCACAAGTTGAAACTGTAACTTCTGCTTTTATTCAGGAGACAAGAAAATGCATGCATTTTTTGTTTTGTTTTTGTTTTGCTTAAAACATATACAGTCGAGATTTAAGCATTAGTTATTTTTATCCTTTAATCCTACTGTCTGGGTTTGTTTATGTAATTCTTTTTATATAGCAAGGCAAGAAAGGTTGAAATGAAAACAAATATTCTTAAATACTGTGGAGGATAAAATGGGCTTTAGCTATCAATGACAGTGGCTTAATTTTGCTCCATAAATGTGTTGAAAAGTAGAATTGTCTAGAATTTACAGTTGAAAAGGTGGTTCTCCCACCTAATGCTGCTTGCGTATGTAGATCTGGGACTGTTTTATACACACAGATATAACACTATGACTCCACATTGCCATGGCAACATCCCATGGAATCCTGTGACCTGTAGTTTAAGGAAGGGTATTTAGACTTCTCAGCCAGAGAGCTCTAGTGACTCACCAAACTATAAACACCAGGATTCTACAGGTAGTTAAAGTAGTACATAGCACTTTAATTTTGTAGTATAAAAGGGCCTTAGAGTGAGTGGGTGAGAGCAGAGGTGCATAAGAAGCAAAAGAGGGGTGCACATTGAGGAAGGGAGGTAAGGTGAGGGTGGCAAGGATGGGAGGAAGGGAATAGGAGAGGGAGAAGAGAGAGCAATGCAAGAGGCAAGGTTCTAGGGCCACACTACAAGGATGGGAGGTGAGGAAGGGTGTAGGAAAGAAGGGATAGCAAGTATTGTGAGCAGCCAAGTACAAGGGGCAAGGTAGGATGTGAGGTGAGGCAAGGGAAGGAGTAGAAGAGATGGGAGAGTGAAAGGTGTGACAGGAGGCATATAAGAAGCAAGGGAGGATGCACCATAAGGGCATGAAGTGAAGTGAGGGAAGGAGTAGATGGAAGACTGAGAGCAGAAGCACAAGAAGCAAGCAAAGGGTGCATCACAAGGGGACAAGGGGAGGTGAGGTAGAGAGTAGAAGAGAGATGGAAATGTTTGTTTGTTTATTTATTTATTTTAATGCTGCCTTTGTCCCAGAAAGGGACCCAAGATGGCTCACAAATAAAAACATTTTTAAAAACCTAACAGTAAAAGTTTTTAAGCAATTAAAAACATCAAAATAAAAACAGTATAAATAAATAAAATTATATGCATTAAAAAAACCCAAACCATAACTACAACACAGCAACATGAGCCACACGAGCAAGAAGCAAGTGGGGGCACACTAGGAAGGTGAGATCTGAGGTGAACAAGGGAGCAGGAGAGAAGGGAGACTGAAGCCAAGGATGGAAGGGAAAGTTGGGAAGGGAGGGTGAATGACAGGGTATAAAGAGAGGTAGGCATGATGAGGGGCAAGGGGCAAAAGCAGTGGCATCACTAGAGTTGGTGTCACCTGGTGCGGTAACTCATGATGTCACCTCCCATTTTACACCATACAGAATCCTTAGTAATGCTTTTTTGCAATAATGTTACTCTTAATTCGTAATTCCCATATACCAATGAATATAATGCTAATAGTTATGACATAAACAACTAGCAAAATTCAAATTATACCTTCAAATTACAATATCATATCGCACAACCTAAATGTATTTACATACACATAGTGAAGATTTGGTTAAAATGTGATGTTTTAAAGAAAATTTTAAAAGAATACTTTAAAAAAAATAATTTGTAATTTTAAAATTTTGGGGGGCCTTTCCTTCCTCCTCTCACTGAGCTTCACCCCACTCCCACCATCCCTTAAAGCATTTTAAAGGGAAGCAGGTGAGTGCCACAGCCCATTTCTGCCAAAAGGTAGGTGTTTGAGGAGCTGTGGTGTCATCTCCTTAGGGTGTCACCTGGTGTGGTCCACACACCCCACACCCTAGTGGTCTGTTGTATGTCACTCCTATTGCTCATGCCATGTGGCTGCTAGTGATGCCACTGGGCAAGAGAGGCCAATGTGATGTCACAGGGTGAAGGAAGGAGGGAAGTAGATAAAAGATGTAGGAGTAGAGTGCAGAAAAGAGAAGGGGCATTGTGGAGATGAATCCATGGAGA
>NW_024815079.1:0-2304 GCF_019175285.1 Sceloporus undulatus
GAGTCAGAGCCCAAGGCATGATGCAAGCTAACTGCAGAGGATGCTTCGTGCTGTTTGGCACCAGGAGAGGACTCACAACCAATACAGTATGCAGCTCACATGAGGATTTCAGTGGATTGGATCGGAGTTGTGTGTACAAAGGATGGAAGTTGGAGAGGAGAGTTTGCAAATATTTGTATTATTTTGCAACTCAAGATAGAGAACCTCCAAGGATTTCGATGAAATCGACTGTGTTTGTGACTTATTTTTAAGTGTGAAAAGTGGTCAATGCATTGCCAATGCCTATGTCTGGATATTTGCTTCCGTACTCTGCTATGATATTTTTGAGCTGTATTTGGTGCATCACCCTCAGATTGTAGTGTACATTGGCCTGTGAACGCGATCAAAATTCAGAACCAACAAGAATCTGAGAGGCAGTGAGCTAATCCCTTTTGTCTGAGGTATTTGCATCAAACAGCCATTGCTTTTAGTTCGTTTCACACCATTCTTTCCCCACAAAGGAAATATTCTAAAGTGATATAAACCTTTCTGAACCCACAATTTCTGCTCCCAAGCAGAAACCAATTTCAGTATAAATATCAGCCCCAACTTGCTGTTCTTCGGTGTCAGTCCAGTTACAGATAGACACTCTGTTTGTTTTCATGGCTAAACACCTCAATGCACTCACCAACACCAATTGTCATGGGAACTACTGACCTCTCCTTATTTCAGATCCTCAACAATTGGAATAAAGATCTGGATAGATAACGTATCACCATTATCAAAGCCTTACATCTATTCACCATGCCCACCTATGTTACCTAGTTCTTGTGTGTGTGCGTGAACACTTATATGTATGTGTGTGTGTTTTGCTTTCCTCCTAAATAAAACACAAAAACCTATTTCAAATCCCACTGAAGATCTGTTTGATTCAGGAACTGCTATAGATTGGCGGAGTCCAGAGGTCACTATTGTCCCAGTAAAACTATTTCGCCCTATTGAGCTAAGTACCAAACTCCCCTAAAAGCATAGCACTTGTGTCCCATAACATTCCAGAATTGGCAGTTTAGGATTGGATATTTAGAAACCTTACAAAGTGGAGAACAATAATGCCTCACTAAAACTAGAAATTTCACGATTCTGCAGGAAGTTGTTATGACAATTAAATTACATGTGAAAGGGAACTAGGAATTGTAGTACAGCACAAGTTGAACATGTGTTTACAGTGTGATGCAGCAGCTAAAAAGGCCAATGTGATCCTAGGCTGTATCAATAGGAGTATAGTGTCAAGATCAAGGGAAGTAATAGTGCCACTTTATTCTGTGTTGGTCAGGGCTCTCTTGCAATAACTCTGTGTCCAGTTCTGGGCACCAGAATTCAAACAGATGTTGAGAAGCTGGAGCATGTCCAGAGGAGGGAAACCAAAATGGTGAATGGTCTGGAAACCATGCTCTCTGAGGAATGACTTAGGGAGCTGGGTATGTTTAGCTTGGAGCAGAGAAGGTTAAGAGTGGATATGACAGCCCTGTTCAAGTATTTGAAGAGATGTCATATTCAGGATGGAACAGGCTTGCTTTCTGCTACTGCAAAGAAAAGGACATGGAATAATGGATGCAAGCCACAAGGACAAGAGATTCCACATAAACTTTAGGAGGAACCTCCTCACAGTAAGAGCTCTTCAACAGTGGAATACGTATACTCCTTCAGAGTTTGGTGGAGTCTTTGGAGGTTTTTAAACTGAGGCTGGATAGCCATCTCTTGGGGATGCTTTGAATGTCTATTCCTGCATGGCAGAAGATTGAACCGGATGGTCCTTGTGGTCTGTTTCAACTCTTTGATTCTATCATTTTAAAGTGGAATCATAGCGCTCTGACAGTGAATTATGAAAGGGCCCTCAGTCTTCACAGGAAGGGCAATGGATTCAGGTTCCTTACCCACAGAGGCCACATTGTCATAATTGTCCATCATTACAGAACTGTACATTAGTTTCTGCTTTTTTGTCAACAGTTTCCATTCCTCCTCGGTGAAATATATTGCCACATCCGCAAAGGTCACCTGTAACAGAAAATAGCCCTCATCTAGAAAATGACTAAACAAAAGAGGAGGAAAGCACATGGTGCATTGCAAATATTATTTCAACACTTCAGAATTCAGTCCAGGAAATAAACTTTAAATTCAGCAAGCAAGAAAAACTACAGCCTTTGAGATCCAGTTTGTCTCGAATTCTTTCAATATAATATAAAATATGATTTACAATATGAATTAGGCCATTTCTGGAATATTATTGATTGATTAAGATAATGACTATCCCAACATGTATAGTAC
>NW_024815080.1:0-2304 GCF_019175285.1 Sceloporus undulatus
CTCTTCCAACTCTATGATTCTATGATTCTATGGTTCTATGATTCTAAGGACAGGAGCACAGCTTTGGCGCAGCTTCTGGCCTCCTAAGATCCGTGTGTCATTTAAACAGCATACCCCCAAAGTGACCCAAAGCAGCTTTATTTTGGCCTATCTGTTTGGGTCCATACTTTCTTAGCAAGATCACATTCATATTGCACTTAAACTGTTGATAGCAGGGATGAAAAATGCTATTTCAGTCCTTTTGATCTCTCTAGATCAGGGGTAGGCAACCTGCGGCCCGCGGGCCGGATGCGGCCCGGTGAGGCCTTGGGACTGGCCCCAGCCCAGTCTTGCCGCCGATTGCCGCCAGGGCCTTTGGGGAAGCAATTGTCTATAGAAGCCTCAGAAACATGCATTTATATTAATATTTTTTAAAAAATCAGCAATTTTTTTCGCATGTCCTCCACTTTTTAAAAAAAGTGTCCACCATATGAAAATTTTGTCCTACATTTGTCCCGGTTTATTTATTTATTTAATTTTTAAAAATAATTATTTAATTATTTATTTTTGGGCTTCGGCCCCCCAGTTGTCTGAGGGACAGCAACCCGGCCCCCGGCTCAAAAAGGTTGCCTACCCCTGCTCTACTCATTTCTCTCCTGTAAACTCAGATCTCAACTAAACATGTACTGCACAAGCTTGTAAAGGCATATGACCTGATGCCTCCAGAACAGTCTGGGTAAATTGGTGCCATGATGCAAAATGCAACAGCAACACTATTGGGCATCCTTCTTTTAAAAAGCTCGTTCTATCTCTGGAATGCCTTTTCATCCTTAGTTAACCTGAACTTATTGATGCACTCCCAGTGCTGATGTCTACCTATCTGTACTCGTCTCTGCCAGTCTGTTATTCATAATCCCTAAAGCGCCTACACCACCAGCAAATCCGTTTTGTCTAGGAGCATTGTTCATCTGTCTCGGAAAGCCATTGGCACTGTCAGACAACTGTTTCTGCATGATGGCTAGTGAGACTTTGTTAGAGGCTAAGAGGTCTTTCATGGAGATCATCTCACCAGACATTCTGCGCCCATCTGTATCACTCTCCATGACACCATCTGATTCAATGGATATGTTGCGCTGGTTCCGCGCAGTCCCTGGCACTACAACATTCCTACGTGACCGAAAGAGTTTTCTCTGGCATCTATGGCATGTCCATTCCAGTTTCTTTAATATCCAGTTTATGGACTGTTTGATGACAATGGAGATCACGTTAAACAAGGAATAAATACAGCATACCCCCATGAGTATGAAGATGAAATTGCCAAATCGGTAAAGGCCTTGGCTCTCATACTGGGCATTCTGGCTGCTCACCAGGTCACCAAAGCCAATAGTACTGAAGGCCACAAAACAAAAATAAAGAGACTCAAAGTAGCTCCATCCTTCCATTGGTGTGTACATAGCTGAGGCACAACAGGAAATGATGAGCGATGCTAGGCACAAGATCAACATGACATAATACACAGATGGCTTCCATCCTGCTAAGCTGTCCACTTCAGCATTCCCAGAGGCTTGCTGGATGTCTTGAGTAAGGGTCCCATTCCGTCTTATCTGTCGCTCATGGCAGGACTTCATGATATATGCAATGATTGTGATCAAGCGTTCCAGGAACAAGTTGAAGAACAAGATGGTTCCTGCACAGCCTATAAGGCCATAAAATATCAGGAAAAGTTTGCCTGCAATGGTAGCTGGTGTGGTCATGCCAAATCCTGAAAGATAAAATAAGAAGATGTATTTATTTGTATGCTAAAACATTTCTATCCTGCCTCATATCAAAAGATCTCAGACTGGTGTACAAATAAGATCAAGACAAATTATTTTAAAATAATTTAAAACAATACTATAATTAAATAGACTAGAAACATATTAAGCACATTAATATATTTTTAAAGATTTAAAAGATTAAAATAGTTTAAAACCATGGACATTGCATTTGAAATAAATCAGTGAGGCCCAAGGGCACCAAATAACTATTTTCACTTGGTGCTTACATGAAGCCAGTGCTTATTGACTGGTGGATTAATTAATTAATATCCTGCCTTTCTCCCAGTGTAGGACCCAAGACAGACAATCTGCCCTCCAAGAGGAAGGCATTCCATAATGGGGGAGCACTAGATGAGAAGGCACTCTCCCAAGTCCTCATTCAGTGAGTGCTGCATGCTCTCTTAGCTTGTTTCTCTTCCTCATCAATCATTTATGCCACCAGGACCACACATTCATGTTGCTTGGCTACGTGTCCCAGTTTTCATCTGTGAAATACTGGGGGGGGGGG
>NW_024815081.1:0-2304 GCF_019175285.1 Sceloporus undulatus
CCCCGCCTTGCTCCATTGCCATCCTATCTCAGCTTGTCACACTATCTCAGCCTCACACTCTCTCAGCCTCAGAACACACTTTCTCAGCCTCCAACCCCTCCCCCCCAATTTCCAAGCTGGGCTTATGTCAGATGATTGACAGGGGAGTTTAAAGTGGTGCTGCCAGTGGGAACCACAATGGCTTCAACAACAACAACAACAACAACAACAACAACAACAACAACACCTGATCACACAGGGAAAGGGAGGAAAATTTCATAATGAGAACTAGGGGTCTTTTGAAATCACTTTCCAAACCAGGGGAGGATGAAGTGATTCATCCTGCCAGTGAGAATGACCCCTTGGTAAGTATCATGTCTGAAAAACTGAGAGAACCCTGCCAGCACTCAGAGTTAACAAAATGGTCTGATTTAGTATAAAGCAGATGCATGTATTTCTATAAGTTCTGCTGTGCGATCCTTATGCAGTGGAAGTGGTCTAGTTCCTGTTTCCTTCCATGGGTCTTGCACAAGAGCTTGGTCTTAGTGTACTGAGACTATTGTGTCTGCCACCTGGGGAAGGCAATCTTACGCTCTAATTCTTTATACATGGATTTTGGGAAACCGCTGTTCCTTGGCCTCACTTGCTGCAAAGGAGGACTGTGAAGTTTAAATGAGATCAGGAACAGAACTGCGAGTTGGTTCATGGATACAATGAGTTTCAACAAGAAATGTTTGTTCCCAGTTGAATTGCACTGCCTGTCGAAATGTCACTTTTGCAAAAGCATCCCTGGAGCACTTGGAACATGACCCTGAGATGCTTCCAGATGAGTCCTTTATTGTTTTGAGGGAGCAGCATCCTGAGAATGCCATCTTCCGTTTGCAATCCAGCAGTGCTCTCCCATTGCTCTTTATATCATTTTAATCATTTCACATGCACACACACACACACACACACACACACACACACACACACACACAGCAAGTGAGTAAGTGCATACCTTCCAGCATTTCACAGGTGAAAACTGGGACACATGTGGCCAAGCAACATCAGAGTGTGATCATGTTGGCAAAAGGTATTAATGAGGGAAAGTGCACAAAACTAGGAGATGCTGCAGCAGTTTGCTTTTGGCTGAACCTAAAGGGAACAGCAAAGATTTTGCCTTCTTGTCTCTGTCCTCCACCCCACCCTATTAACTGAGTGCAAACGCTGTTTGCAACAACCAAAATAAGCTGAAGATAAAGGGGGAAAGTAGGAGGAGACAAGGAAAATGGGGACACTTTAGAAGCAGCCAAAACAGTGAGATGACAGTGAGAAAATATTGGGGGAAATAACAATTTTAAGATGTGGAGTGTAGTATATTGGACTAATATACAGAAGTCTTATTTTATAGATTTGCTTAGAGGATGTCAAAGGATTTAACAACTATAACCAATTTGGAAGACATAAGTATTCCCTTTTTCTTTCTTCTCTTCCTTTTTTTGTGTGATTGTAGTGTTGTTTTGTGTAGTATATTAATTATGTAGTGTGTAGATGTAGTAATTATTCCCATATATGTTGCTTTATATTATTAAAAATGTGTTTTAATAGAAATATTTTTTTAAAGTGAGAAGATGGCGGATTAAACAGGACTGTTTCTGCCAGTTGGAGGATCTGAGGGAGAAAGAAGGAATGGGCATGCCAAGCTTTTTGACTTGTACCCCTGTATAGAAGCAGCATTATCCAAGAAAAAACTACGATGGAAATCTGCAGCTGTCATTTGCTTCATTTATGTCTTATAGCAACACTAAGGCAAACCTATTATGGAGTTTTCTTGGCAAGATTTCTTTCTGAGGCTGAGAGGGTGGTTCTTGCCCAAGGAAGAACCACATATTTAGAAACTCACCAGACATTTCCTCTATACTCTGCTCCAAAGGTGATTGACCTGGCACAGTTCTATCTTGCATTGGTACTGCTATATATGGAAAACATCCCCAATCCAATATGTTTCTTGTAGACCTCTGACCGGAATTGATTGGAGGAGATGCTGCTTCAGCAGGAATCTGTGCAGAAGAGATCTTTGGCATAATTTGAGAGCCAGCCAACCAGGTTTAGATCTTGCTTTACTCTTCCTTAGGAAAAATCCCTAAAGAAGCAGGAATCTTAAAAAACAAAATAAAATCACAAGACAGTGAAGACCAGTTTTTCTGTTTTCAGTCACTTTCTACAAAGGGTGGAACACATTGATTCTTGTCTTCCATAACAAGTTTTAGAATAGATGTGATTTTGTTTCCTGGGATTAGTCACTTCTTGTACAATGCAGTTGACTGAGCACAAGTTGCTCTG
>NW_024815082.1:0-2304 GCF_019175285.1 Sceloporus undulatus
ATATATATATATATATATATATATATTCCAAAAAGCAAAGTTTGATTATGTTATTTTATATAATGGACACCTTTTTACTATGCCATATATAATGTATACAATGGAACTTGAGCATTCACAATACCTGAAATGCATGGACATGGAAAAAGAAATGCTTACCTTAGAGACCGTGATGGGCTTCCGGAAGTCCCTTCCGCCTGTTATTCGGAAGCCCCAGGGAGCTGGACCCATAAGGTTCACAGTCACTGACATGGCAGTTCTAGCAGCAGCAAAGGAAATGACCACAACAATTGGTGGGGCCTGAGAAATAAAATCAAAGAAAGATGTCATGAGTCTTTGCAGAGGCTTAAGGATTCAACAATAATGTGATGCTGAACAAGACAAAAATTATTGCTCGCAGGTTTCAACATGGCGAGGACCACAGTTTGGCCACAGGATGAAAAAATTGCAAAGGTCTAAGTGAAGGACTGGAAGGAGGTGGTGCCAAATCCAATGTTTTGTTCAATAACACTAAAAACAACAACACACAATTTCAAAAGCTGGTTCCACAGGTATGCTCCAGATTCTGCCACCCGTTTGCAGGCTGCACAAGTCTAGAGAAAGAGGGGAATTCACCACGAATTCTCCAAGGCAGCCAGGAAAAAAGAATACTATTTCATGCTTTTCTAAGAAAACCCATCCCACCTCTATGGAAATATACTCTCTAGCCATTGTAATTTTGTTTTCAGAGATGGAAATATAATTCAGAAGCCATGAAGTCCATACTCCAACCTCAGTCATCTAGACACCTTCCCATTTTCTGTCGTAAATAGAAGCCCCAGATTGTAATGCAGGTACATTGTGCAGGCATCCCCAAACTCCTGTGGGACCTCCAAACCGAAGCACAACGATACACAAAAGAGACGATGCAGCAGACCCTGATGGCTTCTTTCATGCACAACCAGTATGGAGTATCATCAGAAGGGGAACTGGGAGATGGAAAGATAGCTGTTTTGTGGCCCACACAGTGCAGCCAATGCTTGTCTTCCTGTCACAGGTCTCACATCCTGCAACCCATGAAGCCAGCAAGTTCCGCCTTGCTGGCTGCAAGCACCTGGCAGGGAAGCAAGCTCTAAGCAAAGAAGGGCACAAATCAACTCAAAGAGGAGATCTAACAAGGAAAAGACACTTGTAGCAACAGCAGCAAATGCCTTTGCTATCTCAAAATGGCGATACGAAGGGTATTTTCCCCACACACTCACATTTCCCAGTGGGAATATGGGCTGAGTGGAATGGGGTGAGGAACCCTGTTATGTCCAGTCTCAGGTCTGAGTTGACTGAAGCTTGCTTACATCTTCCCTTCCTGGTTGGAAACATGAGCAAGACAATCTTCCCAGTATAGGGGCATGTACCTGAATGTCAAGCAAAGAGGTGAGACCACGTACCAAATCTGGACCCATCACCAGCTGGATTGGGTGCCCAGGCTGGAGATTCCCTTCTTGGGAAGTAAGTCATGGGACGGAAATGAGCATGCAAAGAAATAAGAGAGAAAGTAGTGGTTCCATGATACAGCAACTATCACAGAACCCATACTTTCTGTCTTATTTCTTTGCATGCTTCTTTCCATCCCAGGTGGAAATCAGTAAGTCGAGGGACTTCTAAAGGGGCCACAGTTAAGGCCACACTGGACTGTGTGCATCCTGCAAGTTGGGAACTCCTGATATAAGAAGAGAAGGCATCTCTTCCATGCTGGCTATATAGGTAAACATCAAAACACTGCAATAATGGTGCTAAAATCCTCCTCTCTTATCTTCCTCTCTGTCCCAGTCACCAAGATGATGGTGGTTTATTTTTCATGCTTTGCTTTTGTCTCCTTCATTCCTAGCAATAAAAAACGGGAGAATAACAGTGGCCCTAGATTTTTATGACGATGAATGAGACAGTAAAGTGGCTCAAATAATGGCTATTCATTAAAACGATGATCGTAATTGTTCAACATGCAATGATGATAGTGATCCCAACCACCTGAGCAAAGGCTGAATAAATAGATCCTGATGAAATAAAACACGCTGCCACTCTCTCTGTTGACAAGAAATCTTGTGAAATACTGTGGGCTGGTAAATTGTGATGTACTGAAAATATACAGTTTGGGATATGCAGAGCCATGCATAGGAAGAGCCTTAGACTATTGCATGGCAAATATGCCACGTTCTGCACATTTCTAAACAATATAGTTATTGCAAGAAAAAGTCATGTGGGACCTTAAATACTAACAGGCTTCATCTGGCATAATCTTTAATGGATTAGACTTCAAGGTAGTCCAAA
>NW_024815083.1:0-2304 GCF_019175285.1 Sceloporus undulatus
CCTGCTGTTGACATTTAAAGCCCTCCATGGACTGGCCCCTCCTTACTTATCAGACCTTCTTTCTCCTCACCTTCCCACCAGGGCCCTCCGTTCTGGTAGTCAAGGGTTCCTGTCCCAGCCCAGGATTTCCTCTGCCCCATCCCGGATTCGCCCCTTTTCACTCGCTGCCCCTCACTCCTTGAACCTTCTTCCCCTGCAAGCAAGGGCCATCACTTCCTTAACCAGCTTCAAAATGGAATTGAAGACCATCCTGTTCAGAGAAGCCTTCCCAGGCATTGCATAACTGTCACTTGCTATCTGATGTTCTTTTGTTGCCTGTTTTATTGAATCATTTCCTGTATTGCCATGTAATTTATATGTATTATGCTACTAGAGAGGTCCCTTCCCTACCACCTTTCCCTTCTCCTTCTGCGTCGTGTCTTTTTAGATTGTAAGCCTGAGGGCAGGGAACTGTCCAATTAAAAAGATTGTATGTACAGCGCTGCGTAAATTTACAGCGCTTTATAAATAAAGCTTAATAATAATAATAATAATAATAATAATAATAATCTTTTTGACACTGATTTTTTCCGCGTCTTTTTGTATGAATTAATTTTGCGCAAGTGTGAACCAGATGCGGATCGGAATTTATTTAAATTTGCCCTTCGACCGGCTGGAGCGAGTCCATTTTGAATCAATTCATTTGTAAATGTGAACCACAAGTGGGTTATTTTACAGGGAAAAAATGCGATCAGAGCAAATGTAGTGTGAACCATGCTCTGCTGTCAAATCGATCCATTGATTCGGATTGCAAAGTGATTTATTTGTAAGTGGAATGAGGCCCAGATCTGTTAGTTCCAACTCAAGTAGCAGGAACAAGCATCCACGATACAGAGGCTCAGAAACCAAGCAAGCAAATCTCCCAAAGGGGACTGGGCAGAATTAATATTAACCACTCTAAACCCTGGTCTAATCATTCATTGATTATACTTAACAAGAGTGACAAAGTACAAAGGTTTATGGTTTGGAAGAAGGATGTCGAAACCCTACAGGAGTTACGGAAATAGATCCACCATGTTGCTGTTGTTGTCGTTGTTGTTGGGTGCCTCCAAGTCATTTTCGACTTATGGTGACCCTAAGGTGAACCGATTATAGGATTTTACTTGGCAAACTTCTTCAGAGGGAGCTTGCCATTGCCATCCCTGTAGGCTGAGAAGAATGTGCAGAAACACATACCACTTTTCCCCAGCCATGGAAAGGTACTGATTGGACCTCTTGAATGTCAGTACTGTAGATACTCATGTATAAATCTAGAAATTTTAGTCAGAAAATTGATCCCAAAAACCTAGGTCGACTTATCCATGAGTCAATGTAAATACTATTCTTTAACTCTTATTAAAAAGGGAATGGGCCCCTGGTGAAAGGCAAGAGGGCAATCTGTCCTGGAAGCACTGACCTCCCTCTACTCTCTCTTCCATCCAGCTTTTAGTGTGAGCTAAAACCGTTATGCCTGCCATAATTTTGTAAGTTCTTTGGCAAATTAGCTTACTTGCTGTTCACCGCTATGATCTTTGGAATAGCAGTATATAAATAAAACATATTATTATTATTATTATTATTATTATTATTATTATTATTATTAATGTTTTCCTTTGCTTCATCATTTAGATCCTTTGTAACATGCCCCTAAGTTCTACCCTTAACTTATCCAAGGGTCACATGAAAATACATAATTCTGCCCCCCCAAACCTGCCCTCAACTTATACATGAGGTAAATACAGTATATACTGCTCTTGTTAAAGGTTCAGAAACAGAATTGTGGTCCTTCCCACACACACATACACAAGCAGACATACTTTATAGTTGATGAATCCAATCGACTTTCTTGTAAACCTGAGCCATTTTTACCCTCCCAAACAATTTCCTAAATATCAAATATGAGAAAAGACTGCATTGATCACTAGACGTTTTTCATCGGCTGCAGGAAATTAATCTCTCGGGTTGCCATCCTACACACTTTTGCCATTTTCACCCCGGGTGGCTAATTCCACACTTTAACTCCGCAGTGTGGGAAAATTCCTTTCCTTTTTGTCTGTCTGAAATTTCCCTGAAAGTTTATTAGAGCCCCTCTCCATTGAGTCGTAATGTTACAAAACCTCCATGCCATGGGAAGTTTTATCCCTTGAGTGATGTCCACTTTTACGCATCATCTTCTAAACTCCAGAGTCACAAACGTTGCAACCTTTTCACTTGTCTATCAATTGAAAAAGAGACTTTCCCCAAATTTTGCATCTCTCTGAATGTCTCTGCCTTCCTGGCTTAGAT
>NW_024815084.1:0-2304 GCF_019175285.1 Sceloporus undulatus
AGTATATGATACTTATGAAGGGTCAGATCATAAAATGCATGCTCTGAATCACACGTTCCAAAGATCTTTGTCTTTTCCTGCTCTTCACTTACAGGCTAGAGCCTTTCTATCATGCCATTTATGTTGCCCCATCAATGAAATAAAATTATGAGATTTAGCATCACAATAATAAGTGAGTAACCTCTACTTTGGATGTACTTTATATACTCAAAGCTCAAGAGAACTAGTACTTGCCTTTTATGTAAAACAAAGGTTGTAAGTTGAATTGATTACACTACAGTCAATTGGGAAAATACTTCATTTTAAAAGCATTTTAAATAAGTGAAAATAGAAATAATATTTAAGTCAAGAATGCAGGCTATGGAACCATCTTCCCTTCTTTTTGACAGAGGACAAAGTATCTTTCTTAAGGCAATGTGTGCTATGACATATACATACAGCATCTAAAAATTACCTATACTATTTGTACTCACAGGCAAATATAACAATAACACTGACTAAAATTATCTATTTGTTTAACATTTCTTAATCTATTTAAACTATTTAATACCAAAATTCTCAAAATATCTCTAGATGAAAAATTAGGAATTAAATACTCCACCCAGTTCAGAACATCTCTGTCTGATTAATTTGGTAGCTGAATTTGTTTCAAGAAAGCTAGAGACCGACAGGTTGAGTCCCGAAGTTCCTTCTCCTAAAGCCCAATAGAAAGGCCAATCTATGCAAGTGGTTTTGTGATATGCAAGTCAATATCCATAAAGGCATTCCTATGTTGTAAGTTCCCAAATGACAGCATATTGAAAAATCTATAGAAAATAATTTTCAGTGTGCAGTTTTTCCAAATAGAGATGCTTTAATAATAATAATAAATTGTTTATTTATAGACCGCTTTTCCTAAGATCAAAGCGGTGTACAGCATATAAAATAGGTACAATAAAAATAAAATAGCACATTAAAACAATTTAACACACATTAATATGCGTTACAATCCAATGTCAATTATCTAAAAACATACAGTTCAAAAATATTAAAATCCCAGGTATACATACATTGTAGACAGTAGGGGAAGAATTTTATTACAAGGAATTGGGAGGATAAGCTTGTAGGAAGAGATAGGTTTTTAATGCCTTTTTAAAGGTCTCCACCGTTCCACTAAGGCGGATCTCTTCTGGTAGAGCATTCCAAAGAGAAGGCGCTACTGCTGTAAAAGCCCTTTGATGGGTAGTCGCCAATCTCACTTTAGGATGATTGAGTAATAATGTACCTGTTGTTCTGAGAGTGCGGGGTGGATTATGTAGGGAGAGGTGTTCCCTCAAGTAACCCGGGCCCAAGCCATTTAGGGCTTTAAAGGTAATAACCAACACTTTGTACTGGGACCGGAAACAGATTGGCAGCCAGTGAAGAGATTTTAAAACGGGTGTTATGTGATCAGATCTAGCTGTCCCCGTGATCAATTTGGCTGCAGCATTTTGAATCAATTGAAGTTTCCGAACCTGATACAAAGATAGCCCCATGTAGAGCGCGTTGCAGAAATCCAAATGAGAGGTTACCAGTGCATGTACTACATTTTCAAGGTCCTTTCGGTCTAGACAGGGATGTAGTTGGCGTATCAGCCGAAGCTGATACCAGGCACTCCTGGCCATCGCATCTACTTGAGATGATAACTGCAGAGATGGATCCAGGAGTACTCCCAAACTACAAACTGTGTCCTTTAGGGGAAGTTTGACCCCATCCAGGACAGGATGACAATTTTCCCTGCCCGGACTTGGGGAACCTATCATGAGTACCTCTGTTTTACTCTGGATTCAGTTTGAGGTTTTTTTCCTCATCCAGCCCATTACTGCCCCCAGGCAGGCATCCAGAGGAGAGATGCCGTCCTTAGTCACTGTATCAGTTGGAGACATGGAGAGATAGATCTGGGTGTCATCAGCATACTGATAACACCGTGCTCCATGGCTCCGGATGATCTCTCCCAGCGGCTTCATGTAAATGTTAAATAGCATGGGGGACAGAATGGCGCCCTGAGGGACGCCCGATGTAAGCTCTCTTTTACTAGAGCAGCTGTCCCCCAGCCTCACCATCTGGAACCTTCCCGAGAGATAGGACCGGAACCACTGGAGCACAGTGCCCCTGATACCCAGTTCTCTCAGGCGTTCCAGAAGGATACCATGGTCGATGGTATTGAAGGCCGCTGAGATGTCCAAGAGCACCAACAGAGTTATATCTCCCCTGTCGGTGGCCAGACGGAGGTCATCGACTAAGGCGACCATGGCAGTCTCAACTCCGTAACCCGTCCTGAAGCCA
>NW_024815085.1:0-2304 GCF_019175285.1 Sceloporus undulatus
CTGACAGTTAGGGCTGTTCGACAATGGAATGCACTTCCTCGGAAGGTCATAGAGTCTCCTTCCTTGGAGTTCTTTAAACAGAGGCTGGATGGCCATCTGTCAGGGATGCTTTGATTTGGATTTCCTGCATGGCAGGGGGTTGGACTGGATGGCCCTAGTGGTCTCTTCCAACTCTATGATTCTATAGGTGGGTATCTCCTCTGATTTCCATTTCTGGGCGATCACTAATCTTGCCGCCACAGAAAGATAGAGCATGAGTTTTTCCCTTCCCTTCCCAGAGTCTTCCCCCTGAATGTCTGCCATATCAAGAAGATACACCTTAGGATCCAGATTACCTATAATCCCTGACATTTTCCTTATTTCCTCATGAATTTGACACCAGAATTTATTTATCTTTGAACAATTCCACCAGCAGTGGAGATATGTACCTACTTGCATTTTGCACTTCCAGCATTTATTGTTCTGATTATACATCTTTGATAGTTTGTAGGGCGTAAGGTACCATCTTACTAAAGATTTATAAATTGCCTCTTTAATTTCCACACTAGGGGATATTCTCATTTTTTTTATCCAGACTCTCTCCCAACAATCTAAATCTATAGTTCTTTTCAAGTCTATAGCCCATTTAACCATGTAATCTTTAATTCCTTCCGACTCCAACTCAATATTCCTAATCATATCATAGAATTTTGTAATTCTTTTATTTGGGTCTATAATAATTCTTTCAAATTGTTTGTCCATTGGTGCGAATCCTATAGTTTTGGTATCCAACCAATATCTTTCCTGTAGTTGTCTGAAAGAAAACCAGTCACACTTAAACCCTTGCTTCCCTAACTCTAGTAATGATTTCATACTTCTATCACCCTCTCTACTTTTTATTATATCTCCATATGTAATCCATTTCTTTTGTTTTAAGTCCTTTCTATTAAAGAAAGCTTCATTTGGGGATGTCCATAATGGTAACAGTGGGCACCATCTTTTTTTGTATTTTGACCAAATCCTATTCAATGATTTTCTTATAATATGATCGTTAAAATTTTTGTCTATTCCAATTTTTCCATAAACCAAATATCCATGGAGACCAAATTTAAGGTCAGTTTTTTCCAAGTTAACTACTCTGTTATTCTCTAATTTAATCCAATCTATTAGCCAGTCTAACACTCTCGCGTAATAGTACCATTTGAGGTTTGGTAGTGCTAGACCCCCTTTCTCTATAGAGTCTTGCAATGTCATTGCCTTAACTCTTGGTTTTTTATTTCCCCAAATGAAGGTATTAATCTCTTTCTCCAATTTCATAAAGGGTTTAAACAATACAAGATTGATACCAACTGACACTGTAGTGTTACTATATTCTTATTGTTGCCAAAATGACCTCAAGGCAGCTTACACTATTAAGTTGCAATGAGCAGAATAAAATGAATAATGATATAAAAAGATTCTGTGAGGTATGCAGATAAAAAAGAAGGACCAGAAAGTGAAAAAAAACTTAGAAATACATTATTAAAAGCCATTAGGTTTGTGATCCTATACAGCTTCCTTGACTCCTCAGGCTCTGTGACCGAACATCTCCTTACTTGAAATGAACTGTGACAAATGCTCAGCTGCTCTCACATTTTGATAAAGATCTCTACTGTCTGTACAATACAAAATCCTCTGACTGGACAGTGTATTCCTTAAGAAAGCATTGGCCAGGTCTGTCATTCCCCTATGGACCACTGACCACTGTACAACATGCTCTGGAAATATATGACTTCTGATCTTGGCCATGTCTGTTCCACTCTATCCTTCTTTGGGTGTGTCTTTAATGGTACATGCTTATGTAGAGTCACAAAAAAAAGATATGACTAACATTTAGTTGTAAAGCACATATTCTGTATGAGAAAAGGAGATGAAAGGTTCAAACCTTTTTCGCATAAGGGTTTGAACCTTTCATTACCAGTAGGACAGGGTAACACTCCTTTTGAGAACCCTCAAATCCAGTCAGTATAAAACTAGGTGGAGCAATGTTCTGAGCTGGTAGAAGGCATCTTCCTGGTAGCAACCTTACAGACATCTTCATGCCTTTGAGTAGCTTGCTGTGACTCACTGTGACTCACCTAGGCTGCCATGGTGGTTGCTACTACTTAATGGTTTCCATGAGATTCTGTCCTAATCTGCATTTGTCATTAGCATAGTTACATAACTCCATGAACAAAATTTGAAGCAGATATTGAAGATGAATGAGAGCAAGTGCTGGACAACATTCACACTGCTAATGAAGGCAGCGTATGAAGTAGGCATCTCTTACAGCTGTACCTATAACAC
>NW_024815086.1:0-2304 GCF_019175285.1 Sceloporus undulatus
GCTCTAAGTTTACTGAAATCCGCTCTCCTAAAGTCTAGGATGCGTGTCTGACTATGCCTGAGTTCTCCTTTCCACTGTATTACAAACTCCAGGAGAACATGGTCACTTCCACCTAATGATCCCACCACTTGCACCCCATTAATCAAGTCATCCTTGTTGGTTAGGAGACCTAGGAGCCCCAGAAGCCAAAACAAAATGGAGGATCATGGGAATTGATGCGGGGGGGGGGGGATACCAGGGCCACAGCAGACATGCATATCACACCAAACAACACCACATTGAATGCGAAGTAGCCTGGGAATAGTATTAGTGAATTCCCTAGTTCACTGAATTTACTTAAGTGTGGATTGATGCGTGATTGCATTTGGAGTGCATTCGGAATGTCAGCGAATGTGTCTGATAACCTTTCGCGCAATAACATGAATACGCATGATTGCATTCAGGATGACACTGGATTATACTTCCAATTTCAGTCGTGTGATATCGTCCTTAGGCAAGGAATCCTGAGAGGGGGCTTTGCCACTTCCTTCCACTTTAATATAAACTGGTGTTCATTGGCGATCTTCCATCCAAGTACTAGCCAGAGCTGACCCTGCTTAGTTTCCAAGACCTGATGGAATCTAGTACTTTTAGGGTATTTAAACCCTCCCATCCTTGAATACAATTTATTAAAAAGAAGTCAACATAAGAAAACTACAGGGTAGAAATTATGATGGGGGGAAATGAAAGCATTTGTTAGAAACCAAAATTCTCTACCTATAGATAAAATGGTGGTCTTACAAATCACCCCTTGAGATCACACCAGGATCCATGAAACAACTTAAGACCTCTCTTCATTTCAATGGGTGAGGAAAAAGCATCACTTGCTGTCATACGAACTGAAAACACAACAGGGCAGGTGTGAAAACAATATCTGTGGAAGAAGAATACCAGATCTCAGGGCCCAGCTTTGACTTTCAGAGCCTGGCAGGGGGTTGGACTGGATGGCCCTTGCGGTCTCTTCCAACTCTATGATTCTATGATTCTATGATTCTCCAGTCCTCAGGGCAAAGGGGAGGAATCCCAAGTCAAGAGCAGTGCCTTGAAAAGGGTGTGTGTATTTTCTTCATTTGCTAAGACTTGATGCTTTTATATGAATGGCAAATACCTTAAAGGCACCAGCTCCCATCTGCTCTTGGAATCTAACCAGGGCCAGCCTTGGTTAGGTTCCAGTCCTTGTTAAGTTCTTGGAGGGGGAATCATCAGTAAATCCCAGTTTCTGTAGGCGCTATTTCAAAGGAGATGGCAAAGCTCTTTTGATTGCTGTATAGGCTGAACCCAAAGTTTAGATGACCAGAGGTGCTGGGCAGTTCTGAATGCATTTCTCTGCAGTTGAGGATTATAGAAATAAGACTTAGTCCAAATACCTAAACGGACCAGAGGGGGGGTAATTTTGGGGAGCAGGGAAGCTAAGCAGAGCCAGCCCTGATTAGTGCTTGGATGGGACATCACCAATGAATCCCAGGTGCTGTGGGGCTCTATTTCAGAGGAAAGAACTGACAAAACCACTTCTGAGTAGTCCTTCCCTAAGAAAATCCTGTGGAATTCATGGGGTTGCCATAAGTTCACAGGTAACTTACATATAAGCCAGTCTGGCATAGTGGCTTGAGCATTCGACCAGGTTTCGATTCCCAGCTTAGTCATGAAACCCACTGGGTGACCTTGGGCAAGAAGTCACACTCTCTCAGCTTCAGGGTAAGGCAATGGCAAACCCCCTCTGAGCAAATCTTGCCAAGAAAACCCATGATAGGTTGGCCTTAGGATCTCCATAAATGGGAAATTACTTGAAGGCACACAACAACAACTTTCCTAGGCTCAAGGTGGGACCACATATCCCTATATCCACAAAGGAGGAGGAGGAGGCACTGCAAAATGGAGAGCATTCACGGAAAATGGTGGACATTACCAAATAAAAAGCTGGAGACACTCATAGAAATACAAATCCATGCTTCTTAGTCATGCTCAAAATGGAGGGCATTTTGGAACTCCTCCTGGGCAGAAGGCTGAAATGTAGGCCGTGGTCCTGGAAAAGGAGGATGTGCTTGATCACCCTGGGGTCAGTTCCCAGCTCAGCCATGCAGACCCACTGGGTGGCCTTGGGAGAGTCACACTCTCTCAGCCTCAGGAAAAGCCCCTCTGAAGAAACCTTGCCAAGAAAAACCCATGACAGGTTTTCCTTAGGGTTGCCAACAAACTGAAGGCATACCATCAACAACATGATTGATAAATATGAAATTAATGTGCAAATATATAAAAAGATATACA
>NW_024815087.1:0-1236 GCF_019175285.1 Sceloporus undulatus
TAATGTGTTTATTGCACTTACATTCCTGCTTTTCTCCCAAAATGGGATACAAGGTGGCTTACAATAATTTTTTTTAATATTCAACTAAAACATTAATGTACAAAAGCTATAAAGAAATTAAGCGTCAGCATTGAAAACATGACTAAAACACTAAAAAACATATTTAAAACAGTTTATATATATACAGTATATGTCTAGAGAGAGAGAGAGAGCATACCATGTCACACACTGCTACTCCATAGTAAAACCCCAAAGCCTGCCCAAATAGAAATGCCTCCATCTGCCAGAAGAAAGACAGGAGGGAAGGAGCCAACCGGACTTTCTTTGGAGCCAAGTCCTACCTTTTGGGAGCCGCCACGGATAAGGCTCTCTCCCGAATCCTTACTAACCCTGTCTGTGAGGATGGTGAGACTGTGAGGAAGCCCTTCCTTTAGATGTCAATGTACACCTTGGTTTATATAAAGAGATACGACCTTTCCAATATTAAGAACAAAAGCTTTATGCTCACACACGCAGTTTCTCATCTCCACTCCTGCTTTTTCATCCCTTGGAAAAAGAGATGGGTCATTCCTTCTATGGACTTAAACAGACCTCTGTGACATCCAAACATGAACAATGTGATTTCCCTAAATGCAACTTGACAAAAACCAACCAAATAGGAACAAAGGTATCAGATCTTGGTTTGTTTTAACCAGAATTTACCCATTAAAAAACAACACTGTGGCTTCTCAAAAGGATTCTTTAAACTTGAGTAGCTGGAGCTAATTAGTTTGAGTCTTAATACTATTGTGGGGAGGAGGGAGGCCTCAGATCTGACCTAAATGTATTGCTGATCACTTCTATCCTGACAATCTTCAATAAAGTTCTTTTGTTTATTCCTTTAAAAAAGAATTGGAAGCAAATGCTTTCAAGCCCCTTCTCCAGCGAGCAAAAAGAGGAGGGCAGAGTATGAGAGCTCAAGGATCATATGCTATTCACGTCACAAGAAACCACGGTTTCCCATTAAAATAATACCAGGACAGCATGTACATTAGATAGGGCTTTAAGTCCCAAATGCAGAAATACACACTCAGTAGCACACAGAAGATATAAGGAAAACTGTCGCACGGAGCAGGTCAGTGTCACCAAGTGTGGAAGAAGAAGAAGAAGAAATGTTTTATATACTGCCTCATATGGAGATCTCTGGTCAGCTATATCAGTAACAGACTTCCCTCGGGTGATATTCTCCTGGCATTT
>NW_024815087.1:1336-2303 GCF_019175285.1 Sceloporus undulatus
CTGATCACTTCTATCCTGACCGTCTTCAATAAAGTTCTTTTGTTTTTCCAATAAAAAAGTAATTGGAAACTAATGCTTTCAAACCTCTTCTCAAATGAGAAAAAAGAGGAGGGCAGAGTACAAGAGCTCAAGGCTCATATACTATTATCACAAGAAACCATGGTTTCCCATTACAATAATACCAGGGCAGCATGTACGTTAGATAGGGCTTTAAGCACCAAATGCTGAAAAACACACTCAGTAGCACACAGAAGGTATAAGGAAAACTGTCGCATGGAGCAGGTCAGTGTCACCAAGTGTGGAAGAAGAAGAAGAAATGTTTTATATACTGCCTCATATGGAGATCTCTGGTCAGCTATATCAGTAACAGACTTCCCTCGGGTGATATTCTCCTGGCATTTTTGGACTACAAATCCCTATCAGTTCCTAAAGTGGAATGATATACACAAGTTACTGTTCAAAATACCTAGAAGATTGGGGAAAGCTCTGACTGACTTTTCAGGGACAGGAATAGATCTTTCTTAGCTTCCTTTCTACATAAGATCCTACAGAAAAACTGGACACAGAACCTCCTACATGCAAAGCATGAACTCTGTCAGTGCATTATAACACCTTTCTTGCAATGTGGTAAAAACACATACCAGGACCTATAACCTGTGGAACAGGAGATACATGATTTGGAGGTGAAGAAGGGACACCCCTTTTTCAGCATAAGATTAGCCCAGATGGACAGTAAGAAAATGATTAAACAAAGAGGTTATAGGTTTATTTAAATAGGGTACTGAAGATGTCACCAGCTTTAGGCTGAAATCCTTTGTGACCACTGATGACAAGGGCAATGACCAGCAGATGACTGACACACGAACAGCCACATCCCACCAAATACTTCAAAAGGAAGCACCAGGGGATGAGGGTGGAAGATCACTCTCCGTCCACCATTTATTACTATTCTGAGAATACAGTCATT
>NW_024815088.1:0-2303 GCF_019175285.1 Sceloporus undulatus
CCCGGCCACTTTGCGGGGATGCCGGCAAAGAGGAGGCGGAGGAGCAACGCCAGAGGCCTCCTCGGCCTCCTCTCTGCCGACACTGCTGGCACCTCTGTGCAGGGGCCAGGTGGAGGGCTGTAGGCCTCTTGGCCTCTAATAGCTCTACCTGGCCCCTGCGCGGAGGTGCCGCCAACAGCGGCGGAGAAGAGGCCAAGGAGGCCTCTGGCGCTGCTCCTCTGCCTCCTCTCCCCTGCCACCACCACTGTCAGGGAGGAAGGCTGGGTGCTGTTCCTGGAGGCCTCTTTGCCTTGAGGAGCAGCACCCAGCCTTTCCCCTGGCCGTGGCGGCAAGGAGGCTGAGGCAGCGCAGCAGCAGCACCTGAAGCCTCCTCGCTGCCACAGCCACCGCAGAAGGGCCGGGTGGCGGTGTTGGAGGCCTCTTGGCCTCCAGCCTGTCACCTGGCCCCTGTGCGGAGGTGCTGGCGGCGGCGGCGGAGAGGAGGTTCCGTGGCGCCGGCGACGAAAAGGGAAGGAGGGAGGGAAGGAGAGAGGGCAAGAAAGAGTTGGGGAGGAGGAGAGGGGAGGGATGTTTGTCCCTAACAGAGGCGCGCGTCCACACGCGCCGCCATTGGGGACAACGTCCGGGTTTTTCATGCGAGTATGCTCAAATCCGCGCATGGCAAATCGCGTATAATGAGGGCCGACTGTAGTTGGCATATAGTTGCTGCGGCCCCAATCCAGTGCTAAAAAGGAATGACAGAAGGCAGCTCCAAAGAGGTGGTCTGTTTAGCTCCTATGTTGGCAACCCCAAACTAATATTTCCTGTTTTAGTTCTCAGTCTCTGCTCTATCAAGATATTTGATATTTTACCACTATACTTACATGAGGATATTGCAACATAGCACAGCTTTATACACACACACACACACACACACACACACACACACACACACAAAATTCCTGCAGATGTTATTTGATATATTCCTAATCCTAGCTTTACAGGTTGTGAGAGTTCCTCCCCCCCCCCCCCCCAAGTCTTTTGCTGGCTCTCTTTGCTCCTGCCTTATTCCATAAAATATTGCTCTCTCCCTCCATTTCCATCAAGTTTGTAACTCAAGCCACTGTACCCTTGTTCAGGTGGAATTCCCTGTCACTTAATTCCCTCAGTTTCTGGGACCTCTTCCTAGCCAAGCTTTTACCATGTCTCACAAATCTAATTTTTGTCCCTACAGCATATATATGTTCCATACATCATTTCTCCTAGAATCCTAGAGTACCGTGATCTTGGAAGACCAGTAGCAACTCCATAGTTTCAGAACCAGTGTCAAATAATAAAAAACCAAATTATTCTCCTACGCAAGCGATCTATACCAGAATTTTTTTGCTGCTAAACACTGCACCATAATTGAAATGTTAAGCCCAACTGGCTAGATGCACTATTCAACAACTTCTTGTCACACTTGTTGGCACAAAACATAATTGCTACCGAACAAGACTACAATAATCCATGAATATAATAGTTAAGGCTGTAAACAATCGTATTAAAACTTGGGGGGAAATCTTGTAGACATGATTTTCTAATTACTAACATCACAGTGGGTTTTCATTCTTCAGCACAGTGTGTGTGATGCCAAAGATCCTAAAAAGAAGCTAATCTCACAAAAATTATTACAATGCATAATTATTTTCCAATATACTGCACTGTTGATTTCTATAAAGAAACCCTATATGCCTCCCTAATTATTATGGTATTTCTTGGGGCTTTTTAAATATATTTTTCAGCACTAGATTCTGATTCCTCAAAACCATACAACATAGTCAGATAAACTATGGTTGGGCCAAACCTTCTTTATGTTCATGCCAAAAATCACAGAAATCATTTGGGGTGCCTTCAGACTTCTGTCTGATGTTGATTTAAAATTGGTAATCTGCAACATGGTGGTGTAATTATATAACATCAGAGTTTATCTGCATAATTAGAGTAGCCAGCAAATTTCTTTCTAAGCTAACTTGGCATACATACATTTGTTCATCATAGGCCAGTAATGTAAATATATTGGTGGCTGCTTGCAGCATCAGAACATTCCATCATGGGATCTAATTTCCAGTAGATTATATGATACTGATGGACTTCTGAGAGGCAGTAGTAATGCAGTTTCCATGAATTGCCATAGGAAGCAAGCTCTGAATTAACTCATCTGACAGACAAATGTATAAAGCTATATATACTATGACTGCAAACTGTGTGATGTACCAGATATTGCTGATGTATAACTTCTAACAGCTCTAGCCAGCACAGCCAACAGTGAGGAGTACAGTGCG
>NW_024815089.1:0-2303 GCF_019175285.1 Sceloporus undulatus
GATTTAGGGGCACATAAAAATCATATGAATGAATGAACAAATGAATGATCTTTTTTTAGTAAGCGCATAGGATAAAAGTTGAATCCAGGTCAAATAAAAAATGAGAAATGCATCACATGCTATGTGCAAATGTTTAATTTTGTTCCAGTGCTGGATGGGCAGTACATCCACTTCAGCTTTTGTGCTGAACTTTGAAAAAGCTACTCAAGGTATTCAACACAATTCCCAAAGTGACTAAGCACATTGGATTGCTCCTTTCAAATCCACAGTAAAACCTGGACTGTTATTTCATCCACTGCCTACCCATAGAAAAATGATAATTAATGCATCCCTCAGGGAGGGGAGATTTCCATCGAAACTAAAGCAAGCGGTTGTTAGACCACTTTTGAAAAAACCCTCCCTGGATCTCCTGGTGAGAAATAATTATAGGCCGGTCTCCTTCTTACCATTCTTGGGCAAAGTGACCGAGAGGGCGGTTGCCTTCCCGCTCCAAGCTGTCTTGGATGAAGCCGATTATCTAGACCCATTTCAAACTGGCTTTAGGGTGGGATACGGAGTGGAGACTGCCATGGCCGCCTTAGTTGATGATCTCTGTCTGGGCATCGAGGGGGGAAGTGTGACCCTGTTGGTGCTCTTGGACATCTCAGCAGCATTAGATACCATAGACCATGGTATCCTTCTGGAATGCCTGAGGGAGTTAGGCATTGGGAGCACTGCACTGATCCTACCTCTCGGGCAGATTCCAGATGGTGATGCTGGGGAACAGATGCTCTTCCAAGAGAGAGCTGACACCTGGCATCCCTCAGGGCACCATCCTGTCCCCCATGCTGTTTAACATTTACATGAAGCTGCTGGGAGAGATCATCCAGAGACATGGGACGTGGTGTCATCAGTATGCTGATGACACCCAAATCTATTTCTCTATGTCTCTGACTGTTGCAGTGACTAGGGATGGCATCTCTTCTCTGGATGCCTGCCTTGGGTCAGTAATGGGCTGGATGCTGGACAACAAACTCAGGCTGAATCCAGAGAAAATGGAGGTACTTGCAAGTCCAGGGATGGAGTTTAGTCAGCCAGTCCTGGACAGGGTCACACTTCCCCAAAAGGACGAAGTTCTCAGTTTGGAAGTACTCCTGTATCCGTCTTTGCAGTTGTCATCTCATATAGATGCAACGGCCAGGAATGCCTGGTATCAACTTCGGTTGATATGCCAACTGCGTCCCTACCTGGACTGAAAGGACCTTGAAGCAGTGGTACTTGCACTGGTAATCTCTCGTTTAGATTTCTGTAATGCGCTCTACTTGGGGCTACCTTTATACCAAGTTTGGAAGCTTCAATTGGTTCAAAATGCGGCAGCCAGATTGGTCACTGGTACATCTAGGTTTGACCATACAACACCAGTATTAAAATCCCTCCACTGGATGCTAATTAGCTTCCGGGCATAGTATAAGATGTTGGTTATTACCTTTAAAGCCCTTCATGGCTCAGGCCCAAGTTACTTTCGGGAACGCCTCTCCCTTCATAATCCACCCAGCACACTTAGAACATCTGGGAAGTATTTATTGGAACATCATAACACTAGGTTAATGACAACTTCCCATAGGGCATTTACTTCTGCGGTTCCAATATTATGGAATAGCCTACCGGAAGAGATCCATCTTATCACTATCTTAGAGGCCTTTAAGAAGACACTCAGAACAGATCTCTTCTGGTGGGCTTATCCACCGGACTTCATATAAAAGATTATGATGACCGCTCCACTCCTGACTATGATTTTTGGCTATTGATGAATTGATGAATTGTTATTTTAGGGTACTAATAGGTATGTCAGTTAATTCAGTATTAGTGTTTTATTGATCGTATTTTGTATTATTGTATTATTTTTACTGATGTAATCTCACCTTGATCTTTGGGAGAGGCAGGAAATATAAATAAACTTTATTATTATTATTATTATTATTATTATTATTATTATTACAATAACAAATCATCTAAATATGAGAAATCGTTCTGCACAGCAAAACCAAGAAATCTCTGAACCAAATTGGTTGGCAAGGAGCTGATTCAACCTTTTCCCAGAAGAAAAGCTATAGAGAAAGGCATGCCAAGTTTGTGCTGTTAGAATGCAAAATCAATGTGAACTGTGTAGCAAACATCTGTAGGGAAAAGATGTGTATGGATGTAGCTTGTGTAGAAATGATCTGTAAGAGCAGAGCCTCATTTTTTTAGCTGTGATATTACAGTCGTCCCTTCTTATACACGGATTTGTTATACATGGATTCAAGCATACATGGTTTGAAAAT
>NW_024815090.1:0-2303 GCF_019175285.1 Sceloporus undulatus
GATCCCCTGTGTTCTTTTGCATGCAAATAAAGGCCATCTTGGATCAACGGACCTGGTTTGTTTGTTTCTCTTGTTTTGGTACCTTTACATTGGCGACCACGAAGGGACTCTTGAAAACAATTGAAAACAATTGAAACAGGGGCCAAGCAGGAGAAAAGGAGACGAGCAGAGGGTTTTCCTCCTGCCCTCTCTTGACGCTGGCTGCTGACTTCAGATGCCCTTTGATGCCGTGAGGGAGTTCACCTTCACCTCTTTTCGTGATGCCTGAGCGACAAGGGAGGATCTCCGGGGTTTGCAGGGCCTGCAATAGAAGAAGCCAGAGGTCCAGACCAGATTGCTTTCCTGAATCCAGCACTTGCGTCTACACCTGTTCAGGCAAGTATTTGGGGACCTTTACTTGTCTTCCTCTCTGGTCCTGTTCTGTTCTGCCCGGTTCCATTGTAACCAAAGGAGAGTGTGATCACCTCTCACCTGGAGGAATTAATTATTCCTGAAACCGGAGGAATGGATTATTCCTGAACCGGAGGAATTAATTATTCCTGACCTGGAGGAATGGATTATTCCTGGAGGAATTGATTATTCCTCACCGGTTTCTCTTCTGTTCTGGGAGGGAAAAACTGGGAGCAGGGGTTTCCTGCTATGTTTGAATGTGTGAGTGAATGGCTGTTACGTTACTCTTGACTGACCGTAAGGCACACATGCCTTGAACACGCCTTAGTGTTTGAACGTCCGGCGGTTGGAGCTAGCAGCTTTGATTGAAATCCCTTTGTGTCATCAGGCTGGTCCCCCAAATCCCTATACCAGTCCTGTGCCCTGTCTCTTCCCTACCCACTTTGTCTGTCTACTATACTTGTTGAAGCTAGTATAGCCAGGATGGGGGGAGGGTATGTTACCCCATCACATTTCATGGTCTGTTATTTCTCCACTCCCTGTAATGCTGGCCATCTGTCAGGGATGGTTTGATGGAGAGTTCCTGTATGGCAGAGGGTTGGACTGGATGACCTTGGTGGTCTCTTCCAACTCTACAATTCTGTGATTCTCCATGTGCTGAAGACATGAAAACCAGTTGTGAGAGAGACTGGCAACAGTGATGCAAGTTTGCCTGAGGCGAGAGGAAGATTTAAAAACAAAAGCAAAAAACAGACAGGGTTCTCAAGTTTTGTGATCTATGGCCCAATGAATGAGAACCTGAAGGAAAAACAGAGACTGAGAAATAAAATGTCAGGAGTTTTAACTGTGAAACAAGACCCCTTTTGTCAACCTATTGGAAGAGACTAAAGTTTATACAATCCGTCGAATAGCCCATATGTTCTCAATGCTCCTGGATGCCTGGTGCCTTTGAAACAGACTTTGCCTAGAAACTAGAAATTTGTGTTGAAATTTGAAAATGCCTATGTCCATTTGCTCTGAGGACTGTGTTTAAAATTTAAAAAGGAGCAAACAGAAGATAAACCCCAGGAGCATGGGCAGAAGAAAGATTAAAAGCCTGGAGTGTTTAAAAGAAAAATGAAAAATGGGTGTTAGAATAATTTTTAAAAAAACACCCAAATGGACTGTGTGTATCACGTAAGAAGAAAAATCACATTAATGAAATACCAGTTTGTGTGAAAAACACTCCTGTTAAAGAAAAATAGAATCCCAACCTGTGTGAGTTTAAAGGAAATAACAAGCTTCCACAGATTGAGTTAGAAAACAAATGAGTTTTGCCATCCTAAAATAACAGAGAACCTGAATACAGAGCAGGACAAGCTGGAGGGGCTTGAAATTTGGTTGTGAGAGCAGTGGAACAACCACATTTAAAGAATAAAGACAGGTTTGCAAAGTTATGCAGGATACATGAAAGAACCAAGCATGTTTGTAGAAGGAAAGAGAAGAAGTTATTACTCACAAGAAGCCTTTGGATTGTGGGAATTCAAACTGAGGAAGGGTGTATGCATGGGAACCCTGAGAGAAGAATCCTGAGAGAGAAATCCTGAGATAGAGCACAGCCAGCCACCCACAGAAAAAAGCAGGGAACAATGAGAAAACCAATGGGACAGGATTGCTAACAGCTTTTTGGGAAACTTTCATTAAGCAATTTGAAAAGGAAAAGTTTCCTTCTAGAGAGCGAAGCCTTTTTCTGTGCCCCTTTTCCTTGCCAGTGGAAACCAGACGAGGAAAGATACTTTCAGTTCCTCAAGGCCAGAGATAAGAGAATGTGTGCGCTACAGAGGGAACAAAGAAAGTTTGTTTTAAGAAAGCATGAGAAAGAGAGAGTTCTTGCAATATTATTATTATTATTATTATTATTATTATTATTATTA
>NW_024815091.1:0-2303 GCF_019175285.1 Sceloporus undulatus
AGGCCTGGCCTGGCAAGACTAAGAGCCCTCCTCCCGACCACCATCTTGAGGGGGAGAGAGGCCTTGCAATTTTTTGTATTGTATTGCAATTTTTACTGTACACTGCTATGATCATTGCGGAATAGCGGTATATAAATAAAACTTATTATTATTATTATTAAGGTTAACACCCTCCACTGGTTGTCCTGATGCCCCAGAGTTTTTCTCTTCCATATATGAATGGTGCCCACTATTCCCCTCCACTTTACCATATCCACCACAAGAAGGAGCCAGGCTAGCTTAGCCAGCCTTCCTCCCAGCCCAAGTCCTCTGAATAAAGTGCTGGAGTTCATGAAAGAGGTTCTCTAAGTACAAGCCACATTCTTCTGGATAAAGATGCATGCTGTCACCTCTATACAAATGTGCTAAGTTCACATATATGTCTAGGTGGTAAATAAGAATGCCATCTATGTGGATGAAGTCATAATTGGCATGGTGCTGTGTTAATTGCTACATTACTGCACACAGCCTCCCATGCCTGCCTGGGTAGCATTTTAGTCCAAAGGATATGTACATCCAAGAGGAGCCAGCAGATATTGTGAAAATCAGCAGTCAAGTTCAAAGATTCTGACTAGGTTATTCTTACCCAAGTGCAGGATAATGATTTAATATGGATGTTCAATTGCCAATAGTTTAAAGAGGCATGTGAGCAAGGTGCCCCATGCAACCCCCTTCTGTGTACCACTTGCTACTGGCCAAGTGTGACATACAGTGGTACCCCGGAATACGAATTGATCGCGTTACGAAATTTCCGGGATACGAAAAAGTTACATTGGAAAAAACTGTTCCGGGATACGATGTTTTTTTTCGGGTTACGAATTTTTTTTCGGCACAAAATTCAAACCGCAAAGCGCGGCTAGCGGCTTCCCAGCGCTAAAAAAAGCCTTTTCGGGTTGCGAAATTACTCGGGTTACGAACGGAGCCGTGGAACGAATTAATTTCGTAACCCGAGGGACTACTGTACTAAGATTCTGCCCTCTGTACAGGAAGATTTTGTGACATTCTGCCTAGGAAAACTAGGCTGCGTCCAGATTATAACAGGAGAATTTATTTAAGAAACATAAAGAATTAAGTGATGAGGGGACTGCTGACACCCCCCCCCAAAATGTGTGGCTAGTTGTTTGCTAGCGTGAATCTTAACATAGGAAAATGGATAGGATAGTGTGCTTAGTCAAGTTCCAAATTTAGAAATATATGGAATAAAATAAAATAATTCAGAATAATTTCCTAATTCAAAAATTATACATCAACATTTAAAAGTAACGTCTGCATGTATGAAGTGTTGCTTTTTGTCAATACCCTTTTTTGCACATCTCAAATCAATTTGCCAAATTAACGTTTTTGGAGAAAAATCTGTAGGAAAGGCTTCCTAATTTTTTAAAAATAGAGTAGTAAGTGTAGTATTAGACTTGACTCACCATTTCAGACTCTTTGGCTTGCATCGCTTTATAGCTGGAAAAGTTTGCTAATGAATCAAAGTGTAAGAGAAACATTCTGTTGTTGATGTTCTAATGTGCTAAATTAATACATCAGTATGCCAAGAAGAAGAAGAAGAAGAAGAAGTGTTACATATTTAGTATGAAAAAATTGCTAGATTCTGGGCATGGTGTGGTGAAATAGAATTCCTAATCAACCTTGTTTTAATTTACTATCAGTTTAATTAGCAAGTATTTGTATATGCCATTTATTTTTCCTAATGCTGTATGATATGAATTTTTAAAGAAAGAAAAAAAGACAAGAAGGAAGGAAGGGGAGAAGGGTGAAAGAGAGAAATTATGTGCTGGGAAGTAGGACATGGCCCATAATCCACCCTTCTTTTTCTATATATAGTTGATTGTCAGAGGAGAGAAAAAGAAGAAAAAATCAATATATAATAGGTTTGGAAAAGACAGGGAGAAATAGACTCTTTTATGTTTTGTTTCTCCAGAGGGCCCATAATGGGGAGGAAGTGTACCTGAGTGGCTAGCAAGACCATCTTCTAATCCACTGACATGTTTTTCCAAGGAATATCCAGTTCCTTCACTTTGGGGAAGGGATTGTGAAGGACTATGAATTTTATGAAATGAACCTCTGGATCTCCTTTTATTCAATATCCCCTCCTCCCTTTAATCCTTACATTGGTTGTCAAACATCATGACTATTTTTCCCTGCAACTATCATTCTAAAACTTTGCCTGAGGATACCTTTGAGATGTGTGCCATTTCATACAAATTTCTTCCCAAATAACAGAAGGGAATTAAGGAGAAGATTAATAAGACTGATAG
>NW_024815092.1:0-2303 GCF_019175285.1 Sceloporus undulatus
TCCTTTTGAATCTTCTTAATCTGTTGTTGAATCATTTTGTTTTGGGGGTTTTCTTTGAGTCATTGTTCCTTATCCTTTAACTTTTCCTGTAGTTCTTTCCAATTCATTGCTCTATTTTTCCCCTTTCGTAAGATTGTTTCAAAGAGAAACCCTTCATAAATGCTTTGCTTGTGTCCCAGACGATCTCTGGGCCGACTTCTCCATTCAGATTTTCTTCAAAGAAAGATTTAAGTGGGTTTGTTTTTGCTTTATCTAGAATTTTTCCGTCTTTTAACAAAGTCTCATCTAGTCTCCATATCAGTTCCTTAGGTTTATTCTTCAAAGACAATAATATTGGATTGTGATCCGATAGGATTTTTGGTAGGGTTTCTCCTGCTTCCACCATTGTGCTAATAGTTGGGGAAGTCAAGAACATATCTATTCTCCACCAAGATTGATGGGAGTTTGAAAAGAACGTGAATCTTTAGACAGACCATACTTGATTCTCCAGTATCTTCTAATGCGAAGGTTTCTTTTAGTCAAAGAAAGATTTCGGCAATTTCCCTTGCTTTAAGTATATTTTGTTGTCTGCTTTTCTATCTATCTGGGGGTCTATCAGTCTATTCCAATCACCCATCATTAAGGGCCTATCGCACATTTGTCGTTTCAATTTCCCAAACAACAGGCCTTTATTTTCTAAGGGTACATAAACTCCCACCATTAGGATATTTTGGTCTTGTAAAGTAACTTGTCCACCAACCAAGTATCCATTGGGGTCTGAGAATACCTCTTTAGATTCTCATTTATCCTACACCTTTTCCCCTCTTTTTTGAGGCTGCTATGTATTCTTTCCCCAATTTGGCATTTTTCAACAATCTTATATCCTCTTTCTTTATATGGGTTTCCTGAAGGCAAATTACATCAAGTCTCTGTTTCCCTCAATAATGAGAAAGTTTACCTCGTCTTTTTGGGCTGTTGATTCCTTTAACATTTGATGATAGGAGGTCCGTCTTTTCCCGTTTCATCCTCATGTTCTCCATCTATATCGTCTTCTCTTATGTTTGGATCTGGTTTCCTAAGCAATTCTCCTTCTTCTGTTTCTTCTTCTAAGCTCTCTTCCTCCTTATCCTCTTCTCCTTTTCCAGGGTTGTTTCTTTCTTGTTTCTGACTGTCCCCTTTATTAATTTCTTTTTCATTCTCATGTAGAACATTTCTTTCTTTTTGTACCCAGTTGATTTGGTATCTTTTTTGCTTGAATTTAAAAGATAGGCCCTGAGTTAGTTCCCATTTGTAGTAGATTCCATTGCTGAGCAAAACCTTAGTCAGTGGTCCATATTCCTTCCTCTTCCTTAACAGTTTCCCAAAGATATCTTTAAAGAATAAAATTTCATTTTCTTCAATTCTGAATCTTGTATGAAAATGTTGTTGTAGAATTGCTTCTTTCATTTGAGTCCTAACAAAATAAATAACGATATCTCTGGGCAGTCTCTTCTGTTTTGCGACCCAGGAGCTTACTCTAAACATCTTCTCAATCTCAAGGAGAAAAGTTTCATTATCTAGGTCCATAAATTCAGCCAAGGCTGGTATTCTCCTTTTATATAGATCTTCGTCCTTCTGTTCGGGAAGATCTCTTAATCCAAGACATCTCTCCCTAAATCTTTGCTCTAATTTAATTATTTCTGCTGTATCTTCAGTATGTTCTTTTGTTAATCTCTCTATCTTTTTCCCAATTTTTTATTTAATTCCTCCAGGAATGTCACTCTTTCCCTGGTTTGTGTTAATTCTGATGTTATCTTTTTCAGAGAGTATTTATGTTAAGCAATGGGTTGGACATTAAACCAACAGAACTCCCCGACTTTCCCTAGTCTTTAAGCTGAAGCAAATACATTTGATGTGGTCAATCTTATGGATAGGTATCCTGGCCAAAGCAAGATTGTCTTCATGGACCAAAGCGACATCCTCTTACCTGCTCACTGATGGAGAACCCGGCTGGTAAGGACTGATCCCAGGTGGCTGAGCTATCATCACCCATCCAGGTCTCCGTGAAACAAGCCAGGTCAGCCTCTTCATCCAGTAGGAGATCATGGACTATCTGCATTGTATTTTTGACTGACCTGGCATTAAACAAGAGCAGGGAAAGGTTCTGTGGTTGGTTTGGTATGCTCTGCAGCCCTTTTGGGAAAGCAGGGAGAATGGAAGGGGAGATAGATATTTGTCAGGATCCTAATTGCAGCCCCTCTTGCAACACAAAAGGCAGTACAGTACTTTGAAAAAGTAACAGCTTTTATTGAAGAAGATACATGCAATAGAAGTGACTTTTTTTT
>NW_024815093.1:0-2303 GCF_019175285.1 Sceloporus undulatus
TGGGGTGACACTGCTGCTCCTCAAACATCTGCCTTTGGGACAGAAATAGGCTGTGATATTGACCTGTATCCCATGAAAATGCTGAAGAGAAAGGAGAGGCCCCAGTTTTTAATTAAAATTTCAAATTTCAAAACATACATTTTTAATTTTAAAAAAATTAAGCATTTTTTAAAACTTTTCTTTAAAAACATTTTACCAAATTTTCACTTTAAGCACATGAAACTATGTATATGTAACTACATTTAGACTGTGTGTATGATATTAAAAGTATAATTTTAATTCTGCTAGTTGTTTATGTCACAACTGTTACCATGACATTTAGTGATATATGGGAATTACGATTTATGAGTAATATTAGTACCAAAAACATGACTAAGGATTCTCTATGGTGTACTCTGAAGGTCAATGGGGGTGACACCATTAGTTACCGCACTGAATGACATCAACTCTAGTGACGCCACTGCTCTCCTGTAACATCAAATCACTTACCCTCTGGAGTAGTAGAGAACAGGCCTGTCCCCTCTTCTCTGTGCCAGCCCTTGTGGTTTTTAAAGAGTTCAATCATCTCACCCCTTACTCTTTTCTTCACCAAGCTGAACATGCCCAGCTTTTTCAAGCTTTCCTCGTATATTTTGTTCTTTATAACTCTTGTCATCCTTGTTGCCCATCTCTGAACTTGATCTAAATTGTTTATATCCTTCTTAAAATGAAGCACTCAGAATTGGACACAGCCCTACAGATGAGGCCTGACTAGTGCAGAACTATTACTCAGGTTGGAAGCTATGGCCTGAGACAGACGGGTGGGAAGTGTCATGCAGGCACCAATTCTAGAGTTCGGGAGCGTGCACCAACCACACACTCTCGAGCCCTAGCACCTAACAGCGGCACCATGATGGCAGTCTCCCATCCACACAGGGGCCGCCATCATGACGTAAGTGACACACAGTGTATAGATGTTGCTGCACATTGCTTATGTCACTGATGCACTAGTGCAACCGCATGTTCCTGAACCCTAGAATGTGCTGCCGCCGCCATCATCCCAACCTCCCATCCATGCGGGGACTGCCATGATGACGACACTGCCGTACAGACGTCACTGGTAGGAACTGGCGTCATGGCGGCGCCCCTTCCAGCTTGTGACGCCACAAAAAAGAAGCCACTCTAGGTGGCTTCTTTTTGCTGTGCATCGTTGCCCTGCGGTTTGGTTGCTGCGGCAATGCTGTGCAGCAAAGAGGGGCAGCATTTAGCCACCCGTGTGTACCAGCCCTTAGTTACGTAGCTTAGTAGCATATCTCAGCCCAACCCTCCAAACCAGAATTCTGGGCAGCTGTTGCTGTGAGTGTCAAGGGTCTGTTCTACTCTTGATTGAGACACAGGAAATTGATATTTTCATCCCTCTCCTGTGAGTGATCTCCAGTGTGATAGGCAAAAGTGGGATTCCTGTCACAGTACCTCTTTGCATTGGACATCACTGGTGGGAGGGGATTGAAAATGTTAGTCTGCTGCATCCTGATCAAGAGGAGTACAGATCCCTGTCACTCTCACTTCCTGCTGCCTGGTAAATCGGGATTGGGGGAGTTTCACAATTTCTATATATTCCCTACTCGATTGAATATGTAGGGATCAGGAATATGAACCAGTTACAAATGTGCAACTCTAAGTTAATGCATGTATATCTTGTGAACTTCAGCCATTGTTTGTTAATTTGTATCATCTTTATATTGTTGGTAGAGATGTTTCTTTTGACACCCACAGTACTTGACTAACATAGATGTGGTGTAGTGTAACATTATAAGGAATTTGGCAGATACTGCTATAAAAGTAGTTTTTTGTCTTGCTGTTCGCTATTTTCTCTCTTTTTTGATAATTCTATTGTTTATGCTTACTCTTTATAAAATTGTTGAATTTGAATACAAGCATGGTGGCAGTATTATTAATTTGTTACGAACATGTACGAGGGGTTTGGTGGTGAAGCCAATTGAAATTTGTAGTGTGTGTGCAAGGAAAAATAATTGCTTGCCTGGATAATCAACAGATGTGGAAGCATGGTGGTACTGATATTCACAAGGTCTAGTCCCTTGGGAAGCTTGAAAGGGCCTGTAAAACATTTTTGCAGCCAGTGTTACTCGCCTTTATTTATAAGAGTGGTAGCAGGTGAGTAACACTGGCTGTAAAAACGTTTTGGTTTATGAGCAGATGGGGGGACCCACAAACCTACTGGGCAGGTGCAATGCTTACTCAATGCTTGCAGCTGGGGAATCTGTAGTTCTTTCTACAGAAGTAATACTGTTAACTTCTTTGGT
>NW_024815094.1:0-1036 GCF_019175285.1 Sceloporus undulatus
CCCCTAACAAACTGGGTACTGACATTTTACTGACCTATGAAAGGATGTAAGGCTGAATTGGCCTGGAGCCCTCTGGAATCGAACTCACAAACTTGTAGCTGCAGTACTGACATTTAACTACTGCACCACACGGGCCCCCTAAAGTCAGTTATATAAGGGATGCCATTTTAGTACTCCATTGTATATAATGGGACTGAACCATCCACAGATTTGGATAATCATGGAGGGTGCTGGTACTAAACCCCAGTGGGTAGTAATGGCCCATTTAAGTTCTAAAAATTTCAAAAAGCAAACCTGATTTTGCCATTTTTCATAAGGGACACCAGTTTACTACCCCATTGTGTTTAATGGGACTTGAGCATCCATGGAGTTTGGCATCCACAGGGGTTCCTGGAACCAAACCGCTTGGTACCAGTGGATACTAAGAGTCTCAAAGGTGCTGCGAGACACTGATTTTACATAGTAACAAGGACATACAGTATATCTTTCAGTCATCCATGAGAGCTAAGCAGAACCCTGAGCTCTTATGAACTCACAATGGGAGGTCAGCTTCATGGCTGCAAAGGTTCCAGAATGCATCCACTTGGGCATTCTGCAGTCTGAAAGGTCAAGAAGACCCCACAGTAGAAGAAGAATCTATCCATCTATGGATCTGGCATGGAGCCCTTGAGTTCTTTTCTGGATGTGGATTTTGGTGTTCATGGATGTAGGTGGCTAAGCAATAAGCGAGCAGAAGGCAGCAGAGGCCAGGAAGAAGCAGGAGGGCGTGGCAGGAGTGCTAAGCTTCAAAAGCCACTCCTCCAGCCCTTAGGAAGACCAGAAGCCAAGCCAGAAGCAAGCCTTCCATCTTCCCCCAACTCCACCAGGAGCACAGAAGGCAGCAGAGGCCAGGCAGAAGCAGCAGGGCGTGGGAGGAGTGGTAAGCTTCAAAAGCCACTCCTCCAGCCCTCCGGAAGACCAGCAGCCAAGCCAGAAGGAAGCCTTCCCTCTTCCCCCAACTCCACCAGGGGCACAGAAGGCAGCAGTGGCCAGGCAG
>NW_024815094.1:1136-1433 GCF_019175285.1 Sceloporus undulatus
ACTCCACCAGGGGCACAGAAGGCAGCAGCGGCCAGGCAGAAGCAGGAAGGCATGGGAGGAGTAGTAAGCGTCAAAGGCCACTCCTCCAGCCCTTAGGAAGACCAGAAGCCAAGCCAGAAGCAAGCCTTCCATCTTCCCCCAACTCCACCAGGGGCACAGAAGGCAGCAGAGGCCAGGCAGAAGCAGGAGGGCGTGGGAGGAGTGGTAAGCTTCAAAAGCCACTCCTCCAGCCCTCCGGAAGACCAGCAGCCAAGCCAGAAGCAAGCCTTCCTTCTTCCCCCAACTCCACCAGGGGCA
>NW_024815094.1:1533-2303 GCF_019175285.1 Sceloporus undulatus
CCTTCCCTCTTCCCCCAACTCCACCAGGGGCAACGAAGGCAGCAGAGGCCAGGCAGCAGCAGGAGGGCATGGCAGGACTGGTAAGCTTCAAAAGCCACTCCTCCAGCCCTCAGGAAGAGCAGAAGCCAAGCCAGAAGCATGCCTTCCCTCTTCCCTCAACTCCAATAGGGGCAAAGAAGGCAGCAGAGGCCAGGGAGAAGGAGGAGGGCATGGGAGAAGTGGTAAGCTCCAAAAGCCACTCCTCCAGCCCTCCAGAAGACCAGCAGCCAAGCCAGAAGCAAGCCTTCCCTCTTCCTCCAACTCCACCAGGGGCACAGAAGGCAGCAGCGGCCAGGCAGCAGCAGGAGGGCATGGCAGGAGTGGTAAGCTTCAAAAGCCACTCCACCAGCTCTCAGGAAGACCAGCAGCCAAGCCAGAAGCAAGGCTTCCCTCTTCCCTCAACTCCACCAGGGGCACAGAAGGCAGCAGAGGCCAGGCAGAAGCAGGAGGGAGTGGGAGGAGTGGTAAGCTTCAAAAGCCACTCCTCCATCCCTCCAGAAGACCAGCAGCCAAGCCAGAAGCAAGCCTTCTCTCTTCCCCCAACTCCACCAGGGGCACAGAAGGCAGCAGCGGCCAGGCAGAAGCAGGAGGGCGTGGGAGGAGTGGTAAGCTTCAAAAGCCACTCCTCCAGCCCTTAGGAAGACCAGAAGCCAAGCCAAGAAGCAAGCCTTCCATCTTCCCCCAACTCCACCAGGGGCACAGAAGGCAGCAGAGGCCAGGCAGAAGCAGGA
>NW_024815095.1:0-1393 GCF_019175285.1 Sceloporus undulatus
TTGCTTACACTCTGCATGTGCTCAGATGCAATGCAGAACACAAAGCTCAGAGCTGCAGGCTCAGGTTGTTTACAGCACCCCCTGTTCCATGGAACTAGTTTGGATTTTGAAATCCATCGCAAATATGGTTTCAAGCCCATTCCCCATTGTGTCTGTTCTTTATAGGTCTCTTTTTGCAGTTAGGATTGTCATTTCTGTGTGTTTTAAGGTTGTGAGATATTCTTGTTGTGTTGGTGTTCTGACTCTACTTTTGGCAAGAACACACAATCTGTCTCTTCTTTAGTATAGGTTTATGATGTTAGGATTTTGTCTTTTGGATAAAGGCATGTAGTCTATGTTATTGTGCCCCTCCAGTTCTTAGGAACACATGGTTTGGACCCAGAGCAGGCTCTGCTGCCATGTGCTCGGGACTGCATAGGTTTCAAGCTATAGTTTCCTGTTTCAGTTTTTTCTGCTCTCTTTACATGCTCAGAGGCCTCCTGCCGCCCAACACCCCCATCTTCTCTTTTGTTATTCTTGCATTGTTCAAGAGAGCTATTCCTTTGTCTTGTCTTCAATAATCAGTACTGTGTGTAAAGTTTTTGTAGACTTTCTGCTCAGCCAAGAGTTTTTCTTTTGCTCTTGTAAGTCTGATCTGGTCATCTTCCATGAGTCTTGTCCTACATCCTCATTCCCGAGAGTATGACTCAACAGAGTTACACTGTCTCAGCCCCACACCAAAGTTTTGGTCTTTTCCTCAGGTGTTTTTAGCTGGTTTGGTGTGCCTTTCTTCAGCTCCCTCCCTCTTCTACAACAGGCTTTCAGACTGTAATTTGGATGTTACTTGGTTAGACTATAGATCTCTTCTGTAATTATGGAGACTGTAAAGGGACAGGACTTTCTAGTTTTTTTCTCTTGACCCAAATTTGGGCTACTTTTGTTGTTTTGGTTGTGATAAGAGAACACAGCATTTTGTGAAATAAATCTGGTACTTACTGTAGGGTCAAGCATGGTAAAGTTGTTCTGGTTTGTTTGTTTGTTTGCTTGCTTGACTGCCTGGGATTCAGGAGTTTGAAGGCAACTTCCTCTTGGTCTATTCCAAATGTCTTTGTCTTTCTGTTAAGTAGTTATAAAGAGCCTCAGGTCGGCATAGTATATCTGGGAAAAATATCCCTCCACTCTGTCTTTCTCACAGCCTTTGAATTCATAGGTGAGCCTAAGCAGTCTACCTTTTTTTTGTCCCCCACCATTTATGTAGGACAGCACATCCACTGTTTAATTTGAAGTCTGTTCCAACCAGTTTGTCTCACACACGCCCCGTCAGTTACAAGCTGTTGTTGCTTCTGCTTTTCTCTTTCCATGCTCAGAGACTATGCACTCTAAGCATGCTCAGGAATCCTCTTCTTTTCTCCTA
>NW_024815095.1:1493-2303 GCF_019175285.1 Sceloporus undulatus
TTTGTTATTGTTTTGTTCTATTTTTGCTGTTAGCCCTATGCATTTACTGCAACACCTTTCTTTTGGATATCACCCATTTTGGCTATCAGAGTTTTGGTCTTTTGGATTAGTCTGTTAAGGCTGCTTCCCATACAATATTTTGTTAACAGCAGGCCTAGTGGTCAAATCGCCTGGCTGTGTGACTTGTGTTTTCATTTTTGAGCTATTTTTTAGTCACATTACTTCCCATAATGGTACTTGCTGTTGTTGTTTTTGCTTTTCTTTTGCCTTTTTCATTTTTGCTGGTCAGCAAACCCAATGGTTAGATTTTTGCCAAAGTTAAAACTTCCTCCACGGCTGCTCCATTTTCGCTGTTTTAAAAGAAAGGTTTCTAAAATGCACCCATGGCTGGACTACTCTGTTCAAATGGTGCAAGTATACCCAGGCACTGGGATCCAGAAATGAATGATTTGGCTATTTTGGATGTAGTTTTTGCTAAAAGTTAGATTAAATTTACACATCTTCACAGCAGCCTTGGTCAAGCCTGGAAATTGACCACAACCAGACAATGCAGTGCCCTCAGTGCATTGCCTTACAAAACCCTTGGTTTTCTGTTATTAATGTTGTGTGTTTCTATACTCTGCATGTGTATGCCAGTCCTCTACAGTATATACTATCTGTCTGCCTATTTAAGTGTCGGACAGTGGCCTCACTGAACTTCTCTGCCACTGCTTTAAATGTTGACCTCTCCCACATTCTTCACCTATCGGATTGGCTCAAGCAAGGAGCCAGGGAAAAATTCCTATCTTTTTCAGTAATTCCCATGGCACA
>NW_024815096.1:0-2303 GCF_019175285.1 Sceloporus undulatus
TATCCTCTTCTCCTTTCTGGGGTTGTTTCTTCCTTCTTTCTGACTGTCCCTTTTATTAAGTTCTTTTTCATTCTCATGTAGAAAATGTCTTGCTTTTTGTACTGAGTTGATTTGGTATCTTTTTTGCTTGAATTGAAAAGATAGGCCCTGAGTTAGTTCCCATTTGCAGTAGATCCCATTGCTGTGCAAAACCTTAGTCAGTGGTCCATATTCCTTCCTCTTCCTTAACACTTTCCCAGAGATAGCTTTAAACATTAAGATTTCATTTTCTTCAATTTTGAACCTTGTATGAAAGTGTTGTTGTAGAATTGCTTCTTTCATTTGAGTCCTAACAAAATAAATCACGATATCTCTGGGCAGTCTCTTCTGTTTTGTGACCCAGGAGCTTACTCTAAAGATCTTGTCCACCTCAAGGAGAAAGGTTTTGTTATCTAGGTCCATAAATTCAGCCAAGGCCGGTATTATCCTTTTATATAGATCTTTGTCCTTCTGTTCAGGAAGACCTCTTATTCCAAGACATCTCTCCCTAAATCTTTGCTCTAATTTAATTCTTTCTGCTGTATCTTCAGTATGTTCTTTTGTTAATCTCTCTATCTCTTTTCCCAATTTTTTTTATATTCTTCCTCCAGGAATGTCACTCTTTCCCTGGTTTGTGTTAATTCTGATGTTATCTTTTCCAGAGAGTATTTAAGTTAAGCAACAGGGTGGACATTAAACCAACAGAATCCCCAGACTTTCCCTAGTCTTTAAGCTGAGGCAAATACATTTGATGTTGTCGATCTTACAGATAGGTATCCTGGCCAAAGCAAGATTGTCTTAATGGACCAAAGCGACGTCCCTTTACCTGCTCACTGACGGAGAACCTGACTGGAAAGGTCCGATCTCAGGTGGCTGAGCTATCATCACCCACCCAGGTCTCCATGAAACAAGCCAGGTCAGCCTCTTCATCCAGAAGGAGATCCTGGACTATGTGCGTTTTATTTTTGCCTAACCTGGCATTACACAAGAGCAGGGAAAGGTTCTGTGGTTGGTTTGGTATGCTCTCCAGGTCTTTTGGGATAGCAGGGTGAATGGAAGGGGAGAGAGATATCTGTCAGGGTCCTAATTGCAGCCCCTCTTGCAACACAAAAGGCAGTACTTTGAAAAAGGAATAGCTTTTATTGAAGAAGATACATGCAATAGAAGTGACTTTTTTTCAGGAATGAAAGAAAGTATAAACATATCACTTTTATAACCATATCAATTAACCCCACCCCATTAACCAATAAAGCTAATTAATTGGATAGCCCTTTCCTGTGCAATGTCCTGCCATCTGGGATTCTGGCAGCTTTTCTATAAACAATTAAGCTCTCATGTGCCTTTTCTCAACCACTGAACCTCTGGCCTTGGACCACAGAGCTCAGCAACACAACAGTTTTAATTAACATTAAGGCTTAAATATATATATTATATGAAACCCCATCAATCCCAATCTAATATGATATCATATGAAAATATAATAAGCATAAACCTATAACAACATAATACAATATAACAATACCAATAACTCTCTGTGTTCCCCCTCCTTTTACAGAGACCAGTCTTTTAAACTCAAGCCTCTGTTAGAAGGATGATTCCCACACATTCCAATCCTAGCAAACAATCACATTCTTTAGCCATGATCTCTGTGGTGGCTTTTAGATGAAAGAGGGCGTTTGGATAGGGGCTGGGGTTGCAGCTGTAGATGGTTATCAAGGAGGAGTGAAGCTGGCTTGGGAATACTGCTCTTCAAGGTGAGGCTGTCTGGGAGAAGGGAAGGGAAGTATAGACAACCTTGGTATCTATGCAACCTCCGCTTGTGTTGCTTTACCTTGGGAATTGGGGGCTGGCTTAGGGAGGGGTTGAGCAAGTTCCTTTGGACTTCAGATTTTGCAAAAAGGTGTTAATGGATGTTTCTGCCTGGATTCATCAATAAAACTTCTTTTGTTTCAAATGAGTTTGATTTTTTGAGCACAGGATGGACTCTAGATCTCGCATTGCAACTTCAGGCTGATGGCCCTTGCCTGAGAGATTGAGACTGTCCCATTGTGACCTCAGTCTGCTGCTCCTTACTGAAGGATTGAGACGGGACTATTGTGACTTAGGGCTGGTACTTTTTACCTCCAGGAATGAGATGGGGCTATTGTCACTTTAGACCTGGAGGATTGATACTGGCCCATTACGACCTCAGGCTGACGCTCATTGCCTGAGAGATTCAGACTGGCACAGTGTGACTTCAGGCTGATGCTCCTTTCCTGATGGATTGAGACAGGACTATTGTGATC
>NW_024815097.1:0-2302 GCF_019175285.1 Sceloporus undulatus
TCCCTCTTTCCTCCCTCCATTTTTCCTAAAAGGGGAGGGGATAGGGAATAATTCCTTCTGTGGAGAAGAATTTTTAAGCCTGTAAAAATGTTATTGTTTGCACATTGTTTTGTTTATTTTTCTTTTTTCAGGGCCTCTGAAACCTGAATTAATATATGTTCTCTATGCTGTTTGACTACTTATCATAAGGGAATTCTACTGGTGAAAGATGAAAATTCTATCAGTAGCTGAAGAACTGGTTTTGCAACATCACAGTGAGATCTCTTGGAATCCCCAAAGAAGAATTCACCTGTCTACTCTGCTATAGAAAAGGTTGGATCTTTTGACCTTGATAATTCATATTTTATTTCCTGGGCACTTGATAGGTGGGAAATCTTAACTGTAGAAAGAATAAAATCTCCAAGCCAGAGAAATATTAGTGGCAGATTATTCTGTATTTTTACTCTGAAAATGCTTTATATTTAAAACATATTTAAAACATTAGGATTTTTTAGTTTATATCCCATATCTACTGTTGCTCTGCTAAATGCAGTATCTAAATAGTCCTGGATGTGGCCCTTCATATTATTTATTTGCTTCTTGTATAAATCTGCAGTCAAATTGTAGATATGGTCTGATACCTTTGTCCATAGATTTCCCCCTTAAAATAGTTGTATATTTCGCAATTAATTCAGGAGATGTCTAATAATTCGATCCCTGCCAGTGGTCCCAGTGCCAGCTTCCTAGTTTTACCAGGATCCTTCTGCACATCCCATATAAAAGAAGGGGTGCTGGGGCTTCTGGCAGTAGAAAAAGGGAAGAAGAAAGGAGGGGTGGGGAGAAAAATCCTAGTAAAACCAGAAGTTTGGTTCTGAGGAGCAGGAGAAGGGAAGAAGTCCAAAAGCCAAACTCCCACTTTTACCAGCACCTTCCTCCACACCCCTCCTTTCTCCTTCCCCTCCTCCCTGCCATCAGCCCCAGAGTCAAACTCCCAGTTTTTAAAAGCCCTCCTTTATCCTTCCTGCTTATTCCTGCCAGAAGCCCCAGCACCCCTTCTTTTAGAATCACAGTGGAGTGAAGTTCCAAAACAAAATGGTTTGTTGAGCAGGAGAGACTGCAGTAGATACCTGAGGTGGACCTGAGTAAAACATTCAGCAGGTTTCTTGCCAGTTCTGCTCCCTCAGATCCTGCTGCCTCTTAACTGACCAGCTTTCCATGCCTTCCTATGCTCACAAATCCATGCTGGCCTGTGGAAAGTAAAAGGAGAGAGCCAATCATAGAATTATAGAATCCTAGAGTTGGAAGAGACCACAAGGGCCATCCAGTCCAACTCCCGGCCATGCAGGAACTCTCAATCAAAGGATCCCTGACAGATGGCCACCCAGCCTCTGTTTAAAGAGCTTCAAGGTGGGAGACTCCACCACTCTCCGAGGGAGTGTGTTCCACTGTCGAACAGCCCTTACTGTCAGAAAGTTCCTCCTAATGTTGAGGTGGAATCTCTTATCCTGTAGCTTGCATCCATTGTTCTGCTCTCTGGAGCAGCAGAAAACAAGCTTGCTCCCTCGTCAATACGACATCCCTTCAAATATTTTAAAAGGGCTATCATATCACCTCTTAACCTTCTCTCCTCCAGGCTAAAAATACCTAGCTCCCTAAGACGTTCCTCATAGGGCATGGTTTCAAGACCATTCACCATTTTATGGGACATGCAGTAGAATCCTGGTAAAAGAGGAAATCTGAGACTGATGCTGCTGACAGGGAGGAGGGGAAGGGGAAAGGGATGGGTGGGGAGAAATGGTCCCATGGCTGCTTCTGTCTATACAACCTGGAGGATGGCACTGGGGCTGTTAAGGAGAAAGTGAAGGGGAAGAGACTGACAGTTCAACAGTAACTAGTGCAAAACTATTCAAATGAGCAAAACCGTGAAAGAGAAAGTTGCAAATGTGGAGGGTCGACTGTATATACCTCTATTACATATGTCAAACCATAAACATACATCATACCAACATGAAGTCGAAGGCTTTCATAGCCGGCATCCCTGGTCATACCAACCACAACAATTATTTGACATAATTTACCACATTCTAACAGAGCCAGTGTGCTCTAGTGGATTGAGAATAGGACTGAAGGACTCTGGAAGACTAGGACTCAAATCCTCGCTTAGCTAGGGAAATCCATTGAGTGGCCTTGGGCAAGTCACACTTTCACAGCCTCAGAGAAAGGCAATGGCAAACCCTCTCAGAACAAATTCTGCCAAGAAAACCCTGTGAGAGGTTCACCTTATGGAAACAACAAATGGTAAGATCCTCTTATCACAGCTTCA
>NW_024815098.1:0-2302 GCF_019175285.1 Sceloporus undulatus
AAAAAAGAAAAACCCAGAACTTTAAATGAAGAAAATTCAGGAGTAAAGATTTTTCTTAAATTTAGAATGAATCAGAAACAGAACAACTGTGACTGGCCATGCATCCTGACTTGAGAGCAAAATGAGTTTTATGCCTATTGGTGTCCACAAGTGCACCTCTTTGCTTTCTCCCATGTAAGTGAATGAGTCCATTCACATGGAGCAAAGCAAGTAGTGCACTCAGAGACACTATTTTGCTCATTACAAACCTTGTCTTCCAACTAGGACACTTGCCCATTCAGGATTCTCTAGAGGAATCTGTGCATGAAGAGTAGGTGTGTTACGTGCTCTGAATTTATAAGGGATTTCTTGAAATATAATATACCCCATTATAACGTAATAACAGGCATTTTGCCTCCTCCTTCCTATTTTGACGTTTTTAGTTGGAAGCTGGGATATGCGTTCAGTAAATAAATAATCTGTGACTGGTTATTCATAATTGCCATGCTAATGCACCCAGACACCACTGCAAAAAGGACAGCCCTCGTATATGTGGCCCATCATGTGGGCAAATGAATGTTCCTATGACAGAGACACATTTAAGATAATAATTCCTGAGTGGTGTAAAATGAAATAAAAATGAAACAATAACAAAACAAAATTATATATCAGAACAATTAACCTCAGTAAAAGTGCAGCTGGGAATTTCATCAAAGAATCATAGAATCGTAGAGTTGGAAGAGACCACAAGGGCCATCCAGTCCAACCCCATTCTGCCATGCAGGAACTCTTAAACAAAACAAAACAAGCTTCATTTATATACTGCTTCATACCGCCTAAGCAGTGTCCAAGCAGTTTACAACTGTAAGCTAATTTGCCCCCAACAGTCTGGGTACTCATTTTAGCGACCTCGGAAGGATGCAAGCCTAAGTCAAGCCTGAGTCAAGCTTGAGCCCTTTTGCTGGTCTTAAACTTGCAACCTTATGGTTTTGAGTGAGTGGCTGCAGTACAGGCATTTAACCACTGCGCCACCAGGGCTCCTTAATCAAAGCATCCCTGACAGATGGCCATCCAGCCTCTGCTTAAAGACCTCCAAAGAAGGAGACTCCCCTACACTCCGAGGGAGTGTGTTCCACTGTCAAACAGCCCTTACTGTCAGGAAGTTCCTCCTAATGTTGAGGTGGAATCTCTTTTCCTGCAGCTAGCATCCATTGCTCTGGGTCCTAGTCTCTGGAGCAGCAGAAAACAAGCTTGCTCCCTCTTCAATATGACATCCCTTCAAATATTTAAACAGGGCTATCATGTCACCTCTTAACCTTCTCTTCTCCAGGTTAAACATCCCCAGCTCCCTAAGTTGTTCCTCATAGGACATAGTTTCCAGACCTTGCACCTTTTTAGTCGCCCTCCTTTGGACATGCTCCAGTTTCTCAATGTCCTTTTTCAATTGTAGTGCCCAGAACTGGACACAATATTCCAGGTGGGGCCTCATCAAAGCAGAATATAGTGGCACTATTACTTCTCATGATATAGACACTGTACTTTTATTGATGCAGCCTAACATTTCATCGGCCATTTTAGCTGCCACATCACACTGTTGACTCATGTTCAACTTGTGGTCTACTTGGACTCCTAGAAACCCTTTCACACGTAGTCTCATTCAGCCAGGTGCCCCCCATCCTATATCTCTGCATTTCATTTTCCTGCCCTAAGTGCAGTACCTTACATTTCTCCATGTTGAATTTCATTTTGTTAGCTTTGGCCCAGCTTTCAGGTCATTTTGAATTTTGATCCTGTCCTCTGGGGTATTAGCTATTCCTCCTAATTTGGTGTCATCTGCAAATTTTAGGAGTATGCCCCCAATTCTGTCATCCAAGTCATTGATAAAGATGTTGAATAACACTGGCCCCAGGACAGAGCCCTGTGGGACCCCACTGGTCACTTCTCTCTTGGATGAAAAGGAGCCGTTGTTGAGCACCACTGGCTTCGGCCAGTTAACCAATTACAAATCCATGTAACAGTTACTTTGTCTAACCATCCTTTTACAAGCTTGTTTGCAAGAATGTCATGGGAAACTTTGTCAAAGGCCTTACTGAAATCAAGATATACTATATCCACAGCATTCCCTTCATCTACCAAGCTGGTAATTTTATCAAAGAAAGATATCAGATTTGTCTGGCATGACTTGTTTCTCTGAAACCCACGTTGACATTTTGGGATTATGGCATTGCTTTCAAGATGTTCACAGACTCTCTGTTTAATGATCTGCTCTAGAATCTTTCCTTGTATTGATGTCAGACTAACTGGATGATAATTGTTGGGATCC
>NW_024815099.1:0-2302 GCF_019175285.1 Sceloporus undulatus
TATTTTTATGTGTGTCGTTTTGTTTTCATTTTGTTTTGCAACTCTGAGACTGAGTGGAAGTTACTCTCTCTCAGCCCAAAATTAGCTGTGCCTTCTCATTTTTTGTTATTGTTTTGTTCTATTTTTGCTGTTAGCCCTATGCATTTACTGCAACACCTTTGTTTTGGATATCACCCATTTTTGGCTATCAGAGTTTTGGTCTTTTGAGTGGTCTTTTAATGCTGCTTCCCATACAATATTTCAGTAACAGCAGGCCTAGTGGTCAAATCATCTGGCTGTGTGACTTTGTTTTCGTTTTGAGTTATTTTCTAGTCACATTACTTCCCATAATGGTACTTGCTGTTGTTGTTTTTGCTTTTCTTTTGCCTTTTTCATTTTTGCTGGACAGCAAACCCAATGGTTAGAGATTTTTGCCAAAATTAAAACTTCCTCCAGGGCTGCTCCAGCTTATTTTCATTTTTTAAAGGAATGCTTCTAAAATACACCCATGGCTGGACTACTCTGTTCAAATGGTACAAGTATACCCAGGCACTGGGATCCAGAAATGAATAATTTGGCTATTTTGGATGTAGTTTTGCTAAAAGTTGGACTAAATTTGCACATCTTCACAGCAGCCTTGGTCAAGCCTGGAAATTGACCACAACCAGACAATGCAGTGCCCTCAGTGCATTGCCTTACAAACCCCTTGGTTTTCTGTTATTAATGTTGTGTGTTTCTATACTCTGCATGTGTATGCCAATCCTATCCCTGGCCTCTATACTATCTGTCTGCCTATTTAAGTGCCGGATAGTGGCCTCACTGAACTTCTCTGCCACTGCTTTAAATGTTGACCTCTCCCGCATTCTTCACCTATCGGATTGGCTCCAGCGGGGAGCCAGGGAAAAAATCCTGTCTTTTTCAGTAATTCCCATGGCACATAGATATAATTTGGAGGTCCTATCCTTTTCTTACAAAACTCCTATAGCAAAGCCAGCCTGGTCTCTGTGGGAGACCAGGGGGGGGGGGAGAGAAGAGACTGTCCTCCTCGTCCTCCAAGGCACATAACCATAGCTCTTTTCCACTCCTTATTCTTAAAGCTGACCCGCTCTGTTGGGAGCAAGGGGAGGAGTCTGTCTTCCTTCATCCCCACTGCATGTAAAATTCTATCCTGTCCTTGCTCTGTTCTTCTATATTCTCATGGGGAAGGTAAGCCCCAATATTCTTCTCAAAAGCCGGACCAGACCCCACAGATGTCATCCCATCGATGCCATGATACAGGACTCTCCAAGCTGTTTTCCAGCCTTCCTGATGTTCCCCACTCCAGGGTTGAGACACCTTTGCCTGCATCCTTCCTGTGATGTCCTCCATCCTCTGCTGCCATGGACATCCTCCAAAAGGCTCATTCAAGACACATCCGGTGTCCTCACACCTCTGCTCCTGTTCCAGATGGTCCTCCATGGCCCTACCTACATCCAGATGCCTTTCTTACTGCTGTCTGTCCAGATGACAAGCTCCACAGACCTATCGCTGTTAGCTTTTATCGCTGTTTTCCAAAAGCTCATTGCATGCATTCAAGTGTTCCACATGTGGAACTCGCCACTGGACTTAAACTGCCATCTCATGGACATTAGCCCACTTCACCATGACAAATACCCGCATACAGGATCTATGGCTCATCCTTCTACCATATGGACATTGTCTGCAAAGAAATTGTTTCTTGCAGGACAGCTATGCTTTATGCCCGCATTCTCATATCCGTACTGAGCCATCTGGCTCCCGCTGGACAAAACCTAACATGGACTCTGTCTTTCCATATACAAACCACCAACTGTTTGGACTCATGTCACATTCATTTGCTTTTTTCACTCATTAGATTCAGTTCTATTGGTTGTTGCTTTTTCATACTGCATATTGATTGCTCCTCACATTGGATTCATATATATTGATTGTCTATTGCTTTTCTCTTGGCCTATTGAAGGCTTTCCCTGTTGCTTATATTTCATGTGCCCCCTTTTCACCCCCACTTTTGACTTTATATAATCTTTGGTATGTATGGTGTATGATTGGGTTCTCGACAAACAAAGGCTTCCCCTGTGCATCACCAGTGTGATACTTCCCTTAATAGGATGCCCTCTCCAATATTCTCACACCAAAATTTCTATGGCAAAGATTAATTCGGAAAATACTCATCCTCACCCACCTGTGAGTCCTCGTAATTTCCAGGGGGGGGGAATGTTACCCATGCTGCTTCATATAAATTTTGGTATAAATGATAACCCTTAATGACCCCTAGATGAACTCTAATAGCCTGTCCTCCATTACT
>NW_024815100.1:0-2302 GCF_019175285.1 Sceloporus undulatus
GAAACCAAAGAAACGGCTGGAGACCTGGCCTGCTGGCCTCCTCACTGTTGAAGTGTCCAGTAAGGAATGGCCAGTAGGAAGATGAAACATGGTTTAGTTCTGTTTCTATGGTAATTCTGGAGGTTGTGAAGGTGGGGGCATGGAGACAAGGAACCATCTATGAAGCAAGATTCTACAAAGGCCATAGGAGGAGGAGGAGGAGACCTAGGGCAACTTCCAAAAACTGGGGGAAGAAGGTGAAATTGGGATCATATCACCCTTCCTGGTGGACAACTGCGTTTCACAAGCTTTTTAAAAAATTATATATATATATATATATATATATATATATACACAAAAAATAACAAATAATACATAGAAAAACAAACAAACAAATCACTCATAAAGTACATTTGATACTTCCTAAAACTAACCTTTCACTGATCCATTTACTCACTAAAGCATATCTTCTTTAAATAGTTATTTTTATGTATTTTAATCAGTTTACCTTTCCAATGTCTACATGATCGTCTTATACTCTGGTACTCTGCTTTCTGCTCACTTTCTTTCTTCCCCCCCTTCCCCCCCTGATACTTATAAATGGGATATCCTCCCCACTTCTTCTTTATGTATACATAGACTTCATCCGACTTTTCCAAACAAATGGGCTCCTTGAGGACACAATGCAAATGTTGGAAGGGTTCCCCCTCCTTAGTTTCAGCATAAGGGACAGATGAAAGGAATAATTTAAATATAGATCCAGCAAGAGGTTGTTGCTAGTAAAGTATGACTTTAAGCATTTGCCTTGCTCAGAGTTCTATGGGTATATTGCAAGCCAACAAGGCATTTTAATGAAGCTAAGTGCATCAGAAGAATACGGTTGAGTACATAATAAAATGAGATAATAAAATAATTAAAAATGAGAGCTAGCTTGGCTTAGTGGCTTGAGTGCTGGACTAGGGCACTCATGGCTCGGCCATAGAAGCCCACTGGGTGACTTCATGCAAGTGACACTCTCTCAGCCTCAGAGGATGGCAATGGTAAACCCCCTCTGAAGAAAGTTGCCAAGGAAACCCAAAGATAGTTGAATGTCTTTGAAGTTGCCATAAGTCAGAAACAACTTTAAGGCACGCAACAACAACGACACATAATAAAATATAGTACAGTATCTGCAATAAGCCATATGAAACGAATGCATGTAATACTGTACATTTTCTTGAATGTTCTGTCTGTTGCAGTGCCTTGTTGTCCTTTGCCGTTATGACATTGGGTCACTTCTTAAGCGTGCGGTGTAGTCTCTTCTTTGGAGGTTTTTAAACAGAGGCTGGATGGTCATCTGTCAGATGTGCTTTGGTTGTGAATTCCTGCATGGCTGAATGGGGCTGGACTGGGTGGCCCTTGGGGTCTCTTCTTCCAACTCTAGGATTATATGATCAGTTCTCTGTCTACCAGGTAAAAATAATAGACACATTTACCAGCATGATCACTGTCCAGAGTGTTGAATCCATCAAATGGATTAAGCTAGTCTTTTTGTGTAAGCATAGTTGGAATGGAGGCAGATGCACCCCCAGAATTCCATAGTGTTCAGCCATGGAAGTATAAATGGTGTCAAACTGCTTTATTTATGCACCCTGTAATCTATTTCTTATGCTTCGCAGGAACAATTATTTGCAGGCTCATTCCATCCAGTCCATTGTTGTGGGCCTTTGAGTCCAATGTAAAGTTGAAGGTGACGTCAAAGGCTTTCATGGCTGGCATCCATAGCTTTTTGTGGGCTTGTGGGTGAGCCTAGGTGACTCCAGCAGCAGCTCCGAGACCAGTTGTGTCAGCTCTGCTAGGGAGTCTGTTAAGCAATGGGGTGGACGGTCAACCAACAGAATCCCCAGACTTTCCCTAGTCTTTAAACTGAGGTAAATACATTCAATATGGCCCATCTTACGGATAGGTATCCTGACCAAAGCAAGGTTGTCTTTATGGACCAAAGGCACTCCCCTTACCTGCTCACTGATGGAGAACCCGGCTGGTAAGGCCTGAGCCCAGGCTATCATCACCCAGCCAGGTCTCCGTGAAACAAGCCAGGTCAGCCTCTTTGTCCAGAAGGTGATCATGGACTATGTGCGTCTTATTTTTGACTGACCTGGCATTACACAAGAGCAGAGAAAGGTTCTGTGGTTAATTTGGTATGCTCTCCAGCTCTTTTGGGATAACATATCAAACATCAGTCTCTCCTTCCTCTGTAACGGCATTTCACCCTGTTAGTGCCATATCTTCCGTTACCACACACAACTTGTATAGTAGTGATTGGAGAAACCCATGTTTTTCT
>NW_024815101.1:0-2302 GCF_019175285.1 Sceloporus undulatus
CATTAATTGTTCACTAGGTGCTACTGGAAGGACAGTCGATTAATCCAGTTTGGATGTTTCACTCACACATTCTTCTGTGTAACAATCCAAGCTTGGACTGAATCTCCAGTTAAAAGAAAGTGGTAGTATGAGCTTTTGTAGACTTGAGCTTGCTTCCTCAGATGCATGGGGTGCAGTGAAGAGTTTAAGGAAAGACCTATATGAGCTTGGTTGTGTGTGAGAATATCAACTAGCATTCTACATTGCACAAACAAGCCGGTCCCTGTGTCAGATGATAAATGGACATAAATCAGACATTAGAAATGGAAACACACAAAAATCAGTTGTAGCACACTTCAGTTTTCCTGCGTGTTCCATCTCAGACCTCAGAACAGTGGTCCTTGAACAAAAAACTACAAATGAAGATTGGAAAGAGAAATAACAGGATTGGACTGTATATACAAACTCCAGTTCATTAGCAGTGGCTTGAACAGAGACAATGATTTCCTGGGACATTACACACGTTTCAACACTGTTTAACCCACTGTTCTCATGAAGGTGCCCTTGACCATCACATTTCCTCTCTGATTCCTACACAATTCCAATACTCATTCATATGGTTATCTACTCTCCTTTGCTTTAGGCCAGTGATGGTGAACCTTTTAGAGAACAAGTGCCGAAACTCAATGGCAGCCCTGCCCTGCACCGGGTGTCATTGGGTGCTGGAGGCGGGACTTCCAGGGGTGTGATTTCCACCTTCCAGGAGGGGGGACATCTGAGGGAAAAATACAAGACACACTCTGTAAGCCTCAGGCTAGCAATAGCATACCCCCCTCTGATGAAACTAAGAAAACTCTATCATGGACCTTAGGGTCGCCATAAATCGGAAACGGCTTGAAGGCACCAAACACAAAGTCACGTTCTCTCACCCTCCGAAGATGGCAATGGAAATCCACCTCTGATAAATCTTGCCCCATGGGAGCTTCACCTTAGGGTGGCTAGGAACCGGCACTCAGAAGGGAGGGAGAGTGCTCTGGGCCCATAAATTGGAAATGACTTGGAGGCAAACAACAACAGCAACAAGCATAATAAAGCACAGAAGGCACAGCACAGTAACAAGAACAAATAGCAAGCGGTTTCAGCATGTGACTCTGGAGACCAGGTCTCGAATCCCAGTTTGGCCATGAAACCCACTGGGAGACCTTGGGCAAATCACACTCTCTCAGCCTCAGAGGACAGCAATGGCAACCCCCCCGACTAAGCTTACCAAGAAGACCCTGTGGTGGGGTCACCTTAGGGCCGCCTGAAACAATCTGAAGGCACACAACCCCCCCTCGCAAGGAGAATGTAATGGTGTCCCCAAGGGGTGGGACTTCCAGCTGGAAAGAGTGGGACATCAAGAAGGAAAAGCTGGTTCTCTTTCTCCATGTGCTTGGGTGAGATCTTAACTTTTAAACTTTGAGATACTGCTGTGGATCATTGGTGGGTGGAGCCAGAACCCTAATTCTAGCGAAGTGTTGGAAGAGGCACGCGCCTAACAGTGTGTGAATTTTTAATTCTTGTTATATAGTCAAGGAGAGTTTGGAGTACAGAGGAGAAGCTGACCTGGGTACATTGTTGGAGGGGGTCTCCTTTAATTTTCCACATTTTCTTTTCCCTTTTTTCCTTAAGGGGCTTGTGGGGACTTTTGCTCAGAGGAAGTGAGTCAGAGACATGCTTCTGAAAAAGATAGTAGCCAAGAATTGAACTCAGTGACAGAACTTGGGGACAAAGGCCAAGCCAGCATGGGTTCTGTATACTTGTGTTTAGCAGAGGAAGCCCACAGTCTTGTTTCATTGCCTCCTTAAGACTTCTCAGTATGGACACTGAAGGACCTACTACAATCACCTGCAACACTTGTGGGATGTTTGTCTTCTTGCCGAGGGATGTGGGGAACTTTACCTGCACCTAGGGTTGCCATAACCCGGCTGCAACCGGGTTTTTCCCAGTTTTGGCGGCACCTGCCCGGTCCCGGTATGGGTGCCGCCAAAAACCGGGAAAAGCCCGGTTGCAGCGGGGTTGCTAGGCAACCCTCGGGGCCTCGCTGCCCTCCTCCTCCTCCACCGTGCATGGCCGCGCGGAGGAAGAGGAGGGCAGCGAGGCCTGGGGCGGAGGAGGCTGCAGGGAGGGGGCGCCTCTTGGGCGCAGCCGCGCCAACCTCCCCGCCTCCCTGTAGCCTGCTCACCTTCTTCATGGTCCCTGCGGGGGCCAGGAAGGAAGCAAAGCCCTGGCAATCGCCGGCGGCCTGCTCGCCTCCTTCCTGGTTCCTGCGGGGGCCAGAAAC
>NW_024815102.1:0-2302 GCF_019175285.1 Sceloporus undulatus
ACATGGTTCCTGGTTAGAGACAAGGTGTTCTTATGCACCAAGGCAACACCCCCTCCCCACCCACCTAACTTGGTCTGGTCCTTCACTGAGTACCCGGCAGGTAGGGCCTGAGCCCATACAGCTTCTCCCTCAGGCCCAAGCCAAGTCTCAGTAATGCAAGCCAGGTCACAGTTGTTATCCTCAAGCAGGTCATATATTATATGGGTTTTGTTCTTAATAGACCTGGCATTGCACAGGAGCAGAGACAGGGTTTGTGGTACAGTTGGAGCGACCCTCAGGTCTCTTTGGTTAGGAGAGGGACAGGAAGGCGGGATAGATATTAAGCATCAATCTTGCCTTCCCCTGTAACGCCAGTCCGCTCTCCTACCGCCATACCTCCCCTTGCCCTACACTACCTCAATAGGAGCCTCGTCCATACAAAGGGAGTTACCCTCTGCCTCCCCAGCCAAAGCATTCCCCGAATCCATATCCTCCCCCTCCCATTGTAGCACCATGGAAAGGGCAGAGAGGAGACACTTCAGTCATTCTCTGCCCCATTCGGCACAGGAACAACACCCCTGCCCTCAATATGCCGCTGAAAATGCGCAATTGCGCAGTTGCGGAGATGCAGAGTCCAACAACCAGTCCGTGGGCGGCTCCAACAACCCGGGGAAGGCCTCCCGGCAGCAGTCACAGCTCCAGCAGCGGTGTGCCCGGATGTTAAATCAAACCAGCTCAATCTCATGTTAGTAGGAGAAGAGATAATCACAAAATCACACAATTAAATTTAACTAAGAGTAATATTAATTCTTAATTCTTAATGATACTTTTCTTGGTTTTCTTTTTCTTGTATTTGCTCACCTCCTCTTCATCTGTCTTCCCCACCACTGCCTATCCTCTCCCTCCACCTTCCTCATCCTTATTCATCTTCTCCAGATTATTATTCAATTCAGTTGAAAAGTGTCTTGCCTTTTCAGTCGAGTTCAGTCTTGCTTTCTTTTGCTTCCAGTTTATTGACACACCTTCAATTTCTTCCCATCTGTATGTAATTCCCCAAGATGTGAACAAATCTATCGTGTATCTGTAAACTGGCATCAAAAGAAAACAACACTGAACAAGACCGATAATGCATCTAATCTCTTTGCCCTCAATTAATAATTTCAACTTGTAGCTCTGCTGAAGAATTAACTCTTTAATTTGTTTTCAGACAAAGTGGATTACCACTTCTCTTGAGAGTTTTGGCTATACGGGAATCTACCCTGTGAATTCGATCTATTTCCCAATGGAAAAGAGTTTCTGATGAATTTAGCCAAAATTGGGGAGAGATACGAATACAGATTTTCATCTTTTCGTTCTGGAAAGCCACGGAGTCTCAAGCAATTTTCTCTTTGCTTCATCTGTAATCTTAGAATTGCCTCATGATCCTCCTGTTGGTCCTTACTCAAGGTTTCTACCTTCTGTTCTATTTTCTTCACTTCCAATTTCTCAACTTTCCCATTAATTAGATTTATATCACCATCAGTTTTATCCAATCTAGATGTTACACCTCTCAATTATTTATTGAATTCTAATTTTATTTCTTCTCTAGATTTCTAGATTTCAGCATTTGTTTCTTGAAGGCATTCTTCTAATTTCTTCCATCATTGTTTCATTTGGTTTGACAATTTTAGCCATTGATTCACTTGATGGTCTTCGCTGTGTAGTATTTAGTGGTTGAGATGTAACTTTCTTTGTTGACATCTTGAGGAATAGAATTTAAACAAAAATAAAAAAGAATAATTAAAAAGAATAAATGGTGAAAAGGATAAAGGGGCCGGCAGGTTGTGCGTAAAGAAGCAAGAATGAGAGCTACTCTAAATCAAATTCTACCTTCTAAAATTCAGTTTCAAATTTCAAATTTCAGATTTCAAGTTACCAGCTACCAATCTAATTTCCAATTACTAATTTCCAAGTTTAAAAATGAGAGGAAAAATATAAGATGCTCTATTGATAGTTGATTCTAATTTTAGTTTTGATTTTTATTGATGTTGAGATAAATTTATTATATTTAAATTGCTCCTTAATATACCTTTTGTCTAAATGTTACTTTGTTCGCATACAGGCAGATTGGTTAACCTGAATTTTCTGTCATGTTAGTTTGACATGTCAAGTTTCAATTTGTAGAATAAACAGTAATCTATAAACTAAATTTATCTCCCCCCACAATATAGGAATCATCTGCTTATTAAGTACCCCTCTAAAAAGGAGATTATGCTAGTTTCTTTCAAAAGTTAATAAATTCCTGAAATAGAGAAGAAAAAAAGAAAAAAAAAAACGCTTATAA
>NW_024815103.1:0-2302 GCF_019175285.1 Sceloporus undulatus
CTAGAGAGGGTTCAGACTTGGTATGTTCCCATATCCATGTCTTCCTGTCCATCCATGGTATCCTCAGCATTCCTCTCCAGAACAAGCTCTTAAATGAGTTGGTTTTCTTTCAATCAGCTCACTTCACTATCCATTCCCCAAATTCTTACAGGATGATGGCAAATACAAAGGTATGGAAGATAATACTTTAGTGTTTATTGTTGTAGCTTTGCATTTGATGCTCTTGTCTAGTTCCTTCATAGCTGCCCTTCCCAGTCCTAGTCTTCTTCTGATTCCTTGGATGCAATCTCCGCTCTAATTGTAGATGGATCCAGGCTATGAGAGTTTATGTCAAACCTGAGTGATCCTTACTGTTGTAAAAACCTGCCAAGCTGAACTCAGCAGAGAACAACATTTCTGAAAGAAAATTAATGAAAGATATACATAGAGAATTTTGAAATATGAATTCCACTTTCAAAAGGAATACAAGGTCTTCAGAGACCCAAATAAGAAACCTCTTACCATTTGGAAATGGGATATACAATGAATATTGTTCACTGCAAAACGATAGTTCAGTAAGTGTGTCCAGTCAGAGCTGATCCATTTTTTAAAAAAACCCTGCTTCCTAAAATACCATTAGATCCAGTAGCAGCACTGTTTATTAAATTTAAAAGAAAATTCAGAAGAAACATCACGCTGTCCAGAGAGAATGGCTTTTCCTTGATGATGACGATGGACTCTGGAATATGCCAGCATGTCTTCTACTTGGAGAGATGGAAGGAGGGAGCTTCCCCATTTGTTAGCATAAGGAAGGCTCTTGTCGACATGCCCAGGGTAGCACTGGCCGCCACTTTTGGGGCCGGGAAGGAATTTTCCTCCAGGGCAGATTGGCCTGAGACCCTGGAGGTTTTTTGCCTTCCTCTGGGCATCCGGCAGGGGCCACCTGTTAGGCACTTTGGGAGATTCATAGGAATCAAGTTAACAACCATAATGCAAAATTAATAAAAATCAGAATCTTGGAAATATTTCTGTTTCTTTCTCTTTTGTTGTTTACAAATACAGTTGGTTGTGTTTCTCTTGGAGTATCAAGTTCAGAGAGAACAGCATTTGCCTTCAATTTAGGTAAAATTTTATGTCACTTCAGAAACCATAGGGCTCTCCATCTGTTAATTTTTTAATATAATTTGGAGGCAGTCATTCCTAGAGAAAAATCTGTAGATGAGCCTAGTTGAGGGGTTTAAGCCCTTCACATGGAGTCCTTTCACGCTACGCAGTTACAAGACTATGATTCCACGGGAATTGCATGGCTCCATCCAATGGACTGTTATCCTTGCCTGCTGAGGATCGCTCCAGTGGAGGAATCCAGTGGGGCGAAAAAAATTCAGCACCCTCATGGCCCCAGGTTAACAATATTTAGGCAGAGGGCTGGGCAAATGCATGGGGTTTTTTTTTTGGGGGGGGGGGGGGGAGACATTTGGGATCCCTGGAGCTGGAAACTGAAAAGCCCATGATGTGACTCTCCAGGCAACAGCTCTTCCAATTTCCCTGCTTCCTTAGCAGAACAGGTATTCCAGCCGTGACAGTGGAAAAAGATGGCTTCATGGGAGTTTATCACATGGGATGAATCCCGTGCAGAAACTAAATTTAAACTGGAAAAAACCTGCATTTGCACCATGTTTTTCAGATGTTTGCATGAAAGAGAAATGATGTGAAAAGACAATGTCGTCAAAACCAGCTCCTTTTTACTTTCACTCAATTCCAAAAGTACAAAGGAGCTTTCCATTTGGATTATTTTTGTGTTATTTCTCTTTCATGCCAACGCATTTGAGAAACAACGCCCAGATTTTAAAATCCCATTTCTGCATGGGATTTTACCAATTTGCCCTCTGTATGATAAACTACATAGTTGCTAATTAAAAAAAAATCCTTAATGTGCCTTTGGGTGGTAGTGACATCTTGATTGCCTTCTCGGACACCTCCTGGGGAGACAGCCATGGATGTTGCCTCACCTTGGTACCCACTGCTTTGCCAGAGATCGCATAGAACCTCCCAGAAGCAATTTTGGTAATGGATGAAGGAAAGAAAGATGATGCACAGTGGCAAACAATAAAGTCCACCTTCAGTCCTTGCCTGCCTGCCCTTCCTCTGGATAGAGGCTTTCAATCTTTCTGGAAACTGACACAATGGTGCCAGGAGCAGCCCATAAGGGTTATGCTATTTTCTCCAGAGATGGCAGGAATGCAATGGGAGTATGGGTTGGGACCTTTCCATGTACCCTTTGATCTATGGGGTCTAACGCATCCTGGTCCATATTGATTCCAAC
>NW_024815104.1:0-942 GCF_019175285.1 Sceloporus undulatus
TACATGCTCTGGTAATCTCTCGTCTTGATTTCTGTAATGCGCTCTACATGGGGCTACCCTTGTACCAAGTTCAGAAGCTTCAATTAGTGCAAAATATGACAACCAGACTGGTCACTGGTTCTTGAAGGTTTGACCATATAACACCAATTTTAAAAGAGCTTCACTGGCTCCCAGTTTGCTTCTGGGCACAATACAAGGTGTTGGTTATCACCTTTAAAGCCGTACATGGCTTGGGCCCGAGTTACTTATGGGAACGCATCTCCCTATACAATCCGCCCCGCACTCTTAGAACAACGGGGAAGAATCTGCTGGAATTAACAACAACTAAATTCGTCTCAACTTCCCAAAGAGCTTTTACTATAGCTGCTCCAAGACTGTGGAATAGTATCCCAGAGGTGATCCATCTTACTACCTTCCTGGAAACTTTCAGGAGGGCAGTTAAGATGGAGATCTTCTGGTGAGCATATCCACCCGATCTCATGTAAAACACAGTTCCACCTTCTTGAATAGGATGAATACATACTTGCTTCACTGTTGCTTGAGATACTCTGTTTTTAATTGGTAATTTTATGTATTTTATTGACTTGTTGTATTTCATTTTGTATTGTATTTTATACTAGGTTGTGATCCCGCCTCAATCCATCTGGGAGAGGCGGGAATATATAAATAAATGTTGTTGTTGTTGTTGTTGTTGTTCTACTGGGAGATTTGAACATCCATGCTTAGGCACCCTTATCAGAGCCAGCTCATGATTTCATGGCTTTCATGGCAACCATGAAATGGTTCTGTCACAGGTCTGTCTCATTTAAAATCTGGCCCTACACATATAGCAGGCCACACTCTTGATTTCTGTTTTGCTGGTCAGGATGGTGGTGATCTGGGGGTAAAGGGTTTTTTTAAAAAAAAAAAAACAGTTGTCATGGGCAGATCACTATCTGGTAG
>NW_024815104.1:952-2302 GCF_019175285.1 Sceloporus undulatus
AATAATAATAATAATAATAATAATAATAATAATAATAATAATAATAATAATGTTTTATTCATAACCCACCTCTCTAGTTGGATTGAGGCAGCTTCCAATAAAAATAAAATGCAATACAGAATACAATAAAATACCCAATACCCATAGCATTCTGATTTGCTGGGACTCCTAACCTCTACAGGGATGGTGTGCCCATTCAAATGCTCTGCCCCCAGAAACTCATGGATCCAGAAGTATTACAGACTGAGGCTTAATTCAGACAAGACACAAGTGCTGCTGATCAATAGGGAAATGAACCTAGGATTGTGATAGCAAACTTTTCTGCATGAGATTGCACTCCCTCTGATCAGGTTAGGTTCAGAGCTAGGAGCTGCTCTTAGACCCAATGCAGCTGCAGGAAAGCCAGGTTGGTGTGATGGCCAGGAGTGTCTCTGCCCAGTTTTGACTGTTGCACCAGCTGCACCCTTTCTTGGAGAAGGAACATTTGGACAGAGTGGTTAATGCCTTAGTTACCTCTCAATTAGAATATTGTGATGCACTCTGTCCTTCAAAAGTGTTCAGAAGCTACAGCTAGTGCAAAATGCAGCAAGTGGACTGGTGTCTGGTGTACATTTTAGAGCCCATATAACACCACTTGTGGAAGAACTGCATGGACTTCTGAACAGTATTAAAAGTGCTGGTGATAACCTAAAAAGCCTTAAATGACTTTGGGCCAAGATATCCCAGAGATCACCTCCTTCCATATGAGCCTGCCAGAATCTGAAATCTTCAGAGGAGACCCTCTTCTGTGTCCCAACATCTAGTGAAATTAAATTGGTGAGTACACACAACAGGGCTTTCTCAACTGTGGAACTCCTTACCTAAGAAAGTTAGGCTGCCCCATCTCTTTTAAGCTTTTGGTGGGCAGCCAAAACAGTGCTGTTCCACATGGCATTCAGTGTTTGAAATTGCTGTTTTAACTGTTTCAAAACTAGGTTCTAGGGTTGTGTTCAGACTTCTTTTAGAAATTTTTAAAAGAGAATTTTGATACGTTTTTAAATGTTTTGTTTTGTTTTAATTGGTTTTTATTTGTTTATTATTTATTTGATTAGGGGGTGGGATGGTGCTCCGACTGATGCAGTAACTAAGGATGGCATCTCTCCTCTAGATGCCTGCTTGGCGTCGGTAATGGGCTGGATGAGGGAGAACAAACTCAGTGTGAATCCAGGGAAAATGGAAGTACTGGTGATAGGTCCCTCGGTTCCGGGTGGTGAGATTTGTCAGCCTGTCCTGAATGGGGTCACGCTCCCCTTGAGGGACTTGGTGCGCAGCTTGGGAGTACTCCTTGATTCGTCGCTTCATCTGACATCC
>NW_024815105.1:0-2302 GCF_019175285.1 Sceloporus undulatus
CTACTATTTTGCCTAAGGCATCAGAGGTGTTATGATTTAGTAATAACGTACAAGGTTCCGTTAAGAAAGTTCATCCATTCACTTTAATTATATTTTTCAGCCCTGGTTATTGTCCTTGTGCCTGCAAAGAATGTTTCTAGCCATAAAAACTCATCATCTGCCACATTTATGGATAACCAGAGTGTGTCTGGAGGGCAGAAATGCCACAGTGAAAGATTGTACCACAATTCAGTGCAGAATTTATAACTTTCCTCCAGGCTAAACTGTCAGCTTGATCACACTGCCCTGACAAAAGCTCAAGTAAAGAAAAAAAAAATGCGCAGTTGGTCCCTTGGTCATTGAAAGTACAGTTTCTTTGGAAACATTAAGCTGCATCTACAATAAACGAAACACCACAAAACACAGAAATGTCACTATTGCTGTTTAGAAGCTACGAAGTGCCTGCAGTACCTGTGACACAGAGCCAGTTAGTGTAGTGGTTTGAGTGTTGTACTTAGGGTTGCCATAAGTCAGGACCTCCAAATCGGGACAAATGTAGGTCAAATGTAGGACAACATTTTCAAATGTAGGACACGTGTTTTTTTTAATGGAGGACATGCGAAAAAATTGGATGATTTTTTAAAAATGTTAATATAAATGCATGTTTCTTAGGCATGATCAAAATGCAGGACATTTTGGCATTATTCCTACACAGATGACAGAAATTTACTTCCCTTTCTGGCCAACCCCCCTCCCTCCATTCCAAACAGCACATTTGGGCATTGGACATGGCTTTATTTTAACATTGCCTCTTGCATATTTCAGAGGCTTATTGCATAACCAAACTCTTTGGCTTTTACACTGAACATGGGTTCACATGGCTATGCATACTGAACATGTCAAGGTGGTTTAACAAGAAGTGGATTTGTCCTTGGTTTCAGGTGTCTTGCACCAACTATACTTCTCAGAAGTGTGTACTTGGTCAAGGTACTTTGGTTTTCCTTCACTGCGCATGAGTTTGTAAAAATCAGAGCAACTTACATTGGCCATGCCTCAGAAGCTGGCTGATATCAATATCACCATCATCATTATCATCATCATCACTGTTAAAGCAGACCTTTTAGGATTAAAAGCACCGAAAATACACAGAAATGCACTTTAGAAAGTCACACTGTCTCACTTTCAGAAAAAGTGAGTGCCTGCCTCAGAAACTGACTGATATCATCATCATCATCATCATCATCATCATCATTATCATCATCATCATCATCATCACCACCACCACCACCACTATCATTGTTAAAATAAAGCAGACATGTACAAATGGAATGGAAATCCTCCTCCTCCTCCTGCTACTCCTCCTCTTCTTCCTCCTCCTCTTCCTCCCTCTTCCTCCTCCTTCCCCTTTTCCTCCTCCTGCTACTCTTCCTCCCTCTTCTTCCTCCTCCTCCTGCTACTCTTCCTCCCTCTTCTTCTTCCTCCTCCTCCTCCTCCCTCTTCCTCCTCCTGCTACTCTTCTTCTGACTCCTCCTCCTCCTCCTCTTCCTTCTCCTTCTGCTACTCTTCTTCTTCCTCCTTCCTCCTCCTGCTACCTCCTCCTCCTGCTCCGTCCTTCCTCCTCTTTCCTTCCTCCCTCTTCCTCCTGATTCCTCCTCCTGCTACCTCCTCCTCTTCTCCCTCCTCCTCCTCTTCCTCCTCCTCCTGCTACTCTTCTTCCTCCTCCTTCCTCCTCCCTCCTCCTGCTTCTTCCTTCTCCTCCTCTCTCTCCTCCACTGGTCGCTGCTGCCTCGCCGGGCCTGGGCCGGCCCACATGGGGACCAGAGAAGGAGCTCCTCCTTTTGAGGCTGGCTGGCCAATGGGGGCAGACTGGAGCTCTAACAGCCCACCCCCTGCCAGCAGCCATTGGCCAGCCAGCCCCAGGAGGAGAAACTCCTCCTATTTAGCCCTGCGCACAGCCCTGCAAGCACACGCAGGGCAACAGGCGGCGGCCTCGGTGGCGGCGTGCTGCGTACAATGCAGCGCAAAGGCCGCAGGAGTGGCTGCACGCAACGGCCAGCACAGCTGCTGCCACCGCCAGCAGAGGCAGCGGACCCAGGGCAATCCTGGGTCCAGGAAGAAACTGGGACGGGGCGCCCCCGTCTGGTAAAAAAGCGGGATTGTCCCACCGGGGGCGGGACATGGCAACCCTAGTTGTACTAGGACTTTGGGGAAACAGGGGTTAAAATCCTCAATAGGGCAACTCACCCTCTCTCAGTCAAACAGGAAGGCAATGTGAAGCCTCCTCTGAATAAGGCTGCATCTGCAGTGCAGAAATAATCCAGTT
>NW_024815106.1:0-2302 GCF_019175285.1 Sceloporus undulatus
CCCCCCAGTTGTCTGAGGGACAGCAACCCAGCCCCCGGCTCAAAAAGGTTGCCTACCCCTGGCATAGAAGAATTACTATTCCTGTTGGTGACCTAAATCTCCACACATACCACTACTGGTGTAATCTTACACATGCATGCTCAGAAGTAAGACAACATTCAGTGGGTCTTACTCCTAGGAAATCATGTGTAGCATTGCAGCACAAATCACAATTTAAGTTTTCAGAATGTTTGGCAAGACCTAATAAATTCAGGCCTGAATCTGAACAAAATGCAAAATAAGGTCAAGTTTGCACATGGATCTATACCTGACTTGAATGTTCACTGCTTGATAACCTATCACTAAATATGTGAACCAACTCCACTGCAAAACATGCTCTGGATGACATAAGGTGATATGACAAGTTTGCTTGCAGCATTTCTAATGGCTCATTCACACATGCTTTTTGCACCCAATGCAGTAAGTTAATCTATTTCAGTTTTTCTATATATTTTCATATCTGTCATTCACGATTCAAATCAGGTCTGGTGATTTGACTAACTGATTATACTCTGATGTTGTTTTAATGAGAAGCTAATTTCTTTGGTTCTTCTCAAGAGCAGCAGGGCAAAATGACTGACCCTTTATAATCCCTCAAAATTCTACGATTCCATGACAACCGGTTACTGCAAATCTACCCTTTGGTACCATTAGAAACTCTTCAACAGATGTTCTTCATGAACCAGCTGTGTTCCTTTACTTAAGCATATGCTCACAAAAAGGGAGGTCTGCTATATTTATCCTCTATAACAGAAATTCACATAGTACAGGGAGTAAAATCCATTAGAAATGGGGAGGCACACTTGACCTCTAGAGCAGATTTCAGAAAAATTACTTTTGGGATATAATTTCCAGAAAATCTCAACCATCTTGGCCAGTAGCTATGCTACCTGGTGAATTCTGAAAGGGTTTATTGGTAACTTTCATGCTGGCTGACAAGGACACTGTGGGAGATATGGCCCAAAAATTACTTTTCCAAAGAGTACTGCAGTGTCCTGTCTGTGCATGTATGAAGTTTAAATATTTGAAAGGATGTCATACTGAACATGGGGCAAACTAGGACACAGAGTAATGGATTCAAACTACAGGAAAAGAGATTCCACTTAACTATTAGGGAGAACTTTCTGACAGTAAGAGCTGTTTGGTAGTGGAACAAACTCCCTTGGAGTGTGGTGGAGTCTCCTTTGGGGGGTTATTTAAACAGAGGCTGGATGGCCATCTGGTGGGGTGCTTTGACTGTGTCTTCCTGCATGGCAGAGTATTGGACTGGATGGGCCTTGAGTAGGGATGCCATATCCCTCCTGCAGGCGGGGCAATCCCACTTTTGGTGGTCCTGGCCCAGTCCCGGTCTGGTTTCCAGCCACAAGCGGGACTGCCCCACCCGCAGCCACCCACCTCCTCCTTCTCCTCCGCCTCCTCTGCCCCTGCGTGCTCCCTGTGTATGGCTGCGGCTGCTCATGCAGCCGGCCGGCCATTCACTTCTGCCTCCACCTCCTCCTCCTCCACCTCCGCCTCTATAGCCCTGCGCACAAGCAGGGGCGAGTGTGTGCTGCCGCCGTCCGGGGCCAAGGCAAGTGCCTAGCGCTGTCGCACAGAAGCGCACGAGACGGAAGAGGAGATGGGTGGCTGCCTGCCTGCTGCCAGTGCGCGCGGACGGGGAGCGCACCAAGGCAGGCGGAGGCAGAGGCAGAGGAGGAAAAGGAGGTGCCCACCTGCCTTGGCGCGCTCCCCATCCACACACACCGGCAGCAGGCAGGTAGCCACCCACCTCCTCTTCCACCTCCACCTCACGCGCTTTTGTGCGACCGTGCTGGGCGCTTGTCTTGGCCCCAGCCGGCGGCAGCACACACTCGCCTCTGCTTGCTATAGAGGCAGAGGAGGCGGAGATGGCTGCCTGCCTCTGCCGCTGGAGTGCGCGGAGGGGAGCGCGCCAAGGCGGAGGAGGAGGGAGGAAGGAGGAGGAAAAGGAAGAAGAGGAGGAGGAAGAGGAGGAGGAGGATTTCCATTCCATTTGCACAGGTTTGCTTTAACAATGATACTGGTGATGATGATGGTGGTGGTGGTGGTATTGATATCAGCAAGCCTCTGAGGTGATTTTTACAAACTCATGCGCAGTGAAGAAAAACCAAAGTCCCTTGACCAAGTACACACTTCTGAGAAGTACAGTTGAATCCAAGGGCAAATCACTTCTTGTTAAACCACCTTGACATATTCAATATGCATAGCTATGTGAACCCATGTTCAGTGTGAAACCCAAAGAGTT
>NW_024815107.1:0-2302 GCF_019175285.1 Sceloporus undulatus
TACTGGTCAGGGGTAGGCTTGTTCGAATAGATGGGTTTTTAGCCCCTTCCTAAATTGGGCTAGGGAGGTGGCTGAGCGGAGCTCGAAGGGCAGCGCGTTCCAGAGGTTTGGGGCTAAGATGGAAAAAGCCCTCCTAGAGGTGGAATTATATTTCGCCTCTGGAACTCTTAGCAGTAGCTGCCCTGAGGATCGAAGTACGCAGGGCGGATTGTACGGAGAGAGGCGGTCCTCCAGGTACCCTGGGCCCATGTTTGGCTTGGAGGGTCCAGTGGGATGTTTGGTCTTTCTCAGGACATCTGACCACTTACCTTTCATGATAAATATAGACTATCTCCCTGGGTTCCTTATTTTTTCCAGGGGACCACAATATATCCTGTCCTGACCTCGGTGCTTCATGACAGCAAGGAATTCCCCAACCCCACACACTTTGACCCCCAACATTTCCTGAACAAAGATGGGACCTTCAGGAAGAGCGACTACTTCATGCCCTTTTCTGCAGGTAAAATGATCTCTCCCCCAAAATGGGCAACCACAAAGCACAAGGTCATGAGTATCTCCATCCATGTTGCACAGGTAACATCGGTTGGCTGCCATTTTAGCTTCCATGGCTCCATCCCTCCATTGTACTTTAAGAAGATACTGTGAATTCCATGCCCAGTTGCTATTGCATTCATGTCCCTGAACCTCAGCAGTTTTGGAGATTTTCAAACAGAGATTGGATCGTCATACTAGCTTCTTTGCAACAATGTCATGGAGAACCTTGTCAAAGGCCTTACTGAAATCAAGATATACTATATCAGTGATGGTGAACCTATGGCACGCATGCCAGAGGTAGCACTCAGAGCCCTCTCTGTGGGCACATGTGCCATCGTCCCAACACAGAGTTTGCCAGAGTTTGTTACTAGAAAGCCAGAAGGACATAGCACTTTGCAATAAATAAGTGGGTTTTGGGTTGCAGTTTGGGCACTCGGCCTCTAAAAGGTTCACCATCACTGTACTATATCCACAGCATTCCCTTCATCTACCAAGATGGTCATTTTATCAAAGAAAGAGATCAGATTTGTCTGGCATGACTTCTTTCTCTGAAACCCATGTTGACTCTTTGTGATGATGGCATTGCCTTCTAGATGTTCACAGACTCTCTGTTTAAGGATTTGCTCCAGAATCTTTCCTGGGATTGATCTCAGACTAACTGTTAGGTATCTTCTCAACATTAATTTGGTATAAACCAATGAGGGGCGACTGGGGACTGAAGACTTGGGGTAACAGGAAACTTTCAAAGTCTGCCAGGGTCTGTAGAGAGAGAGACATAATGGACAAACACACAGTGCTTTTGCCCACCTCTCAGTGACATGAATAATAGAATAATAGCATTGGAAGAGACCACAAGGGCCCTGATCCAGTCCAACCCCATTCTTCTGCCACGCAGGAAATCCCAATCAAAGCAGCCCCATTGACAGATGGCCATCCAGCCTCTGCTTAAAGATCTCCATAGAAGGAGACTCTGAGGAAGGAATGTGTTCCACTGTTGAATAGCCCCTACTCTCAGGAAGTTCCTCCTAATGTTGAGGCGGATCTCTTTTCCTGTAATTTGCATTCATTGCTCCATTGTGTTCTATTCTCTGGAGCAGCAGAAAACAAGCTTGCTCCCTCCTCAATATGACATCCCTTCAAATATTTAAACAAATATCATGATACATAACACGGTACCAAGCGAAATTCTTGGGCAATCCCATCATGGCCAAGTGCCTTGGTTCCCCCATGCTAAGCCATCCGGATATCCTAATGTGATATGGCTGGTCCCCTGTGCTGGAGTGCCCTCCATTGGCTACCTGCCTGTAACTGGGGCGACTGGGGCTGGAGCCTGGGATAACAATTAGGAAACTTTCAAAGTCTGCTGGGGTCCATAGAGGGAGAGACATAATGGAGAAGCCAAACACACAGTGCCTTTGCCCACCTCTCAGTGACACAGTACCATTCTTCATTTCCTTCTGTGACACACTCTTCTTGTCTTCTCTTCCTGGCCAAAGACATGCTCAATCTGTGAGTGAGTTGCTAAGTGTGCTACAACATTGGATCCCACTTTCCAAAGGATGCTCAGCAGCAATGGCTCCTCTTCTTCATCCTGGAGAGAAGTGACCAGTGGGGTGTCCAGTATAACTACTCTAAATGAATGTATAAATAATACTCCGGAGATTATTACACTCTGTGTGATGCAAGAGCATATGCTTCACAGCCTTCCTCTTCTCTTCCCGTCCTTCTTGGGTCTCCTTGCAGGGAAGCGGATCTGTGCAGGAGAAGG
>NW_024815108.1:0-2302 GCF_019175285.1 Sceloporus undulatus
CCATGTTGGCTCTCCGTTTGGCAGAAATAAATGTTCATAACCTTATTAATCAAAGTTCTAACTCTCCAGTAATATGCAAAGTTCACACAAGTCCAAGTATTGAATAATTTAACCTTCTGATATTGAGTGGGTTGGGGAGACATTGGCATGGTACAGACTGCCCCAAAGGGGTGGCCTGCTGGCTGCCTAATTCCCTCTGGAGGGAAGCCGCAGCTGCCAAACTGTGCGGCTTTCCTCCGGAGTAAAAAGAACCAGGAAAAATTGGGCCCTTTTTTGTGCCGCAGGGTAAACGTCACAAGTGTGCCAATGGAACACTTGTGATGTAAGTGATGCATAGCGGACACCATGTGGTGCTTATGTCACAATGGCGATGCCATGTACACAGGATGCTGCCACTCCGTACTAGGGTTAAGGACCATGCGGTTGCCGTGTGGACCCTAACTCTAGTATCACCACTGCCACGCCACAAAGGTCCTGTCCCTATCAGGCCATTATCATGTAAATCGAGGCTGCACTCACTGACACACACTTAGTAATCTGTATACCATTTGCCCCTTTCTTTTTATTTTTAAAAAGTATTATAGTGCTTCAGTGAAATAATTTTGCATTGTAGCACTATAACTCTATTAAAAAAAGGAGAAATTTTGCCCTTTACATGGAAGAGTCCTAGTGAAGATTCAAGAAATCACTCCAAAGAGTTCTAAAAAAGAATGGAATAAAAGGCAGTTAACAATAACAACCAGCAAAGCCCCAGGAACTATATCATGAGAAGTCATCCTTCTTTAGACAAGTCTGGGAGACTCACTGGTTGATCTAATGGTGAACCAAGAGGGTGACAATTTCTCTTTCCCTCTGCATCACTTCATGTGAAAATCACCTGAAGCAGACTGTCAGAAAGGAGATCTGAATAAAGCTCTAAGGACTACTGAACATCTAGCATAAGTTAGTCCAGGTCTGAATAAGAACTTCCATTGACTGTGGGGAAATATAAATTGAATGAGAAGGGATGTGATATTTCTTTATATGCCTCTATCATGCTTTTGGGGAGCTCCACTTCTTTGTTAAGCAAAAGATGACAATCAGGAGTATTTCAATTCCCCCCTCCCCTCCAAAATATTTTCTCTTCAATTTTTCTTTAATTTTTTTCTCCTGTTTGGTTTGTAACATCTTGCCTGGTGAAGAAGCCAGTGAAGCGTTGAAAGCTTGCAATATGTATATTGTGCATTTTGGTTGGTGGATTTTTGATAGGAGTATTTCCACATCTTGTTGTGATATAAATAGTTGTTAAAGTCTCTGGAGCAAAGATGAGACATTTAATAACCAATATTTTACATGTGAATTGAAAATTTTAATGCACCACAACATAGCATGCACAAACATATACTAGGAATATTCTGAGTGACAAGTGATTCACCAAGGTAAAAACAAGAGAGAAGATGATTCACCCTTGTCAGCTGAAGCTGATTAGGATGAAATTACCTGGGAACAACCTATTATGACTTTTCTTAGCACTTTTCAAATTGCACTTGACATTTATTTCTAATAACCAATAATGCAGGGGTGGAACGTATTCTGGTCTGTCATAAAGTAGCAAACACCTTGGTTTAATTATAATTTCCAATTTTCCTTACACCTTTTATCCAAAGATTTAATAACCTTTAATAAAGTATTCTATCACCTTGTGTCAGAGGGTAGGAGCTTGTTTTCGGCCCTGTGCATAGCAGAACATAAGAAATCTGGAGGACTTCAACCCATTTGTTCATGTTAAATTACATATTAAAACAAATTGTTATAATTTGCATAAGTGAAACGAGCACCAGGTTGCAGCTAATGGAAATATTGCAGTCTTGACTCTTACTGTAGAGTTTAGAAGTGGCATGGATCAGTCTTCCTATAGTAATTGACTGAGACTTCATTTTACATATATTATTATTATTCTACAAAGAGAAAATCCTAAGAAATGTTGAAGCCATCAATGAAAAAGAACAACAACCATGTGTTCTTGATGAAATGGTCCATTCTGCCCCACTGCTGTTCTAATTTCAGATAATCCCTGGTTTGTATTCTTTAGCAGTTTATTCTGGCCAATACTGAGTAAAAATATTTAAAAGTCTAACTCCTTTAAGTTATTGGTTTGGTCCATTAAATGGGGAAACCCTAAGGAAGGGCCTATATTTGTTGGTTGAATTCAGAAAGAGAAAAAGAGAGCTGGAGAGAAGCTGCAATTGACAGGGCTAAGAAGTAGACCCCCCTCCTTTATTTAACCTTGAATAAGAGGTTTAAGATTTGTATCCAAATGTTG
>NW_024815109.1:0-2301 GCF_019175285.1 Sceloporus undulatus
CCGGTGTTATATGGTCAGCCCTGGAACATCCAGTGACCAACCTTGCTGCCATATTCTGCACTAGCTGAAGCTTCCGAGTTTGGTACAAGGGTTGCCCCATGTAGAGCACATTACAGAAATCCAACCGAGAGGCTACCAGAGCATGTACCACTGTTTCAAGGTCCCCCTGGCCTAGGTAGGGTCACAGCTGGCGTATCAGCCGAAGCTGGTAGCAGGTGCTTCTGACCGTCGCATCCACTTGAGAGGTCAACTGGAGTGACGAGTCCAAAAGCACCCCCAAACTGCGAACTGAGTCCTTCAGGGGGGAGCGTGACCCCATTCAGGACAGGTGGGCAAATTTCACCACCCGGACCGGGAGAGCCTATCAGTAGTACTTCCGTTTTCTCTGGATTCAAACTGAATTTGTTTTTCCTCATCCAGCCCATTACCAACTCCAAGCAGGCATTCAGAAGGGAGATGCCATCCCTAGTCACTGCATCAGTCAGAGACACATATTTGGGTTTCATCAGCATACTGATAACACCGCACCCCGTGTCTCCGGATGATCTCTCCCAGCGGTTTCATGTAAATGTTGAATAGCATGGGGGACAGAATACTCCTTGAGGGACACCAGATGTAAGTTCCTTCTTATCGGAGCAAACGTCCCCCAGCTGCACCATCTGGAATCTACCCGAGAGGTAGGAACAGAACCACTGGAGCACAGTGCCTCCGATACCTAACTCCCTCAGGCGTTCCAGAAGGATACCATGGTCAATGGTATCGAAAGCCGCTGAGATGTCCAAAAGCACTAACAGGGACACGCTTCCCCATGTCCATGCCCAGACGGAGATCACCGATTAAGGCGACCATGGCAGTCTCAAATCCATAGCCCGCCCGGAAGCCGGTTTGAAATGGGTCTAGAAAATCTGTTTCCTCCAAGATCCCTTGAAGCTGGAAGGCAACTGCTCTCTCAATCACCTTCCCCAGAAAAAGCAGCAGTGACACAGGCCGATAGTTATTCCGAATCAGGGGGTCCAGGGAGGGCTTTTTTAGCAGAGGTTTTACTACTGCTGATTTTAAGCTAGATGGAAAACACCCCTCCCTGAAAAATGAATTAATTACAATGCGTAACATAAAAGTCACCGCCGTTCCCCCCTGGGCCGCCAGCCATGAAGGACAGGGATCGAGAGAAAATCTGTGTATGCTGAAGTCCCATTAAATATAATGACATAGCAAAATGGTGTCCCTTATAAAAATGGAAAATCAAGGTTTGATATTTGAAATTTATACTTTTTTTGAACATTTTCAAGCCGTGGATGCTTGAATCCATGTATAAAAAATCTGCGTATAAGAAGGGCCGATTGTAGTTGCAGTTCTTAAAAAAGAGCTGTTAAGGAATCCAGTGCCAAATGCACTGGTTTAAATGATCTTTTTGATGCCCACCGTGCAAACTGTACCAAATACAATCAGGGCAAGTCAGAATGACAGGGAAATAACCCAGTTTACAAACCAGGTTATTTCGTAGTGTGAATGAGCCCTAAGACTACAGATGGGGCTGTGCACACCAGCCATAAAGGCTGGCCTGGGGGTAGAGTCAGGGTGTGGCATCCACATGATGCATACCCCGACTCCACCACCAAGGTGGCGTGATGTCACATGATGCTTCATATGGTGTGTGGCATCACAGCACTTCTCTGATGCTGTATCCACACGATCCAACATCAAAGGTGCACCTTGAAGCTGCGGTGCCATAGCTATTGCACACTTTCCAGGGTGCAAAAAGGAACCGCTTTTTGTGGCTCCTTTTTGCACCCTGGAAAGGTCAGATCAGGGTTGCAGCATGTGGTTGCTGTGGCCCTGATCCGGTGTAGCTGGAGGCAGCTACAAGCCACCCCTTAGGGACAGTCTGCACAGACTCAGATATTTCATTATCTGTAAGGATAAAAAGAGAATGAGGGAGATTGCCAGTGTGATGTAATAATTTATTGGACAGGAATTTAGAAGATCAAGGTTCAACTCCCCATTGAACCATAAAACTCATTGAGTGACTTTGTGCCACTCACCTGCTTGATAAAGTTATTGTGAGGAAAAAGCAGAGAGATGGGATTTCATGTGCTCTGCCTTGAATTCAGTGGAATAAAGTCAGGATATAATCACAAACAATAAATGAATAAAATGGGCATGCCACTACATCTGATAGTCCTGATGAGAAAGCTGTGCCAAGGACAAGAGGCCACCATCAGAACAGAATTTGGGGAAACAGAGTGGTTCCCGATAGGCAAAGGGGTCAGGCAGGGCTGCATCCTATCACTTTACTTGTTT
>NW_024815110.1:0-2301 GCF_019175285.1 Sceloporus undulatus
TAAGAGGAATTAAAGGAAAGTCATAATAAATGATGTAATTTAAATATTCAGTTTAAAGGATGGGAAGATGTTTTTAAATAGTTTATTTTATTTTATTTTATTTTGTTTATTTGTTGATGTTAATTTTGTTTTTTGTATTTGTAATATTTGATATATAATTTGATTATGTTGTGGTTTTGTATTGTATCTATTGTTTGATTGTTTGTATTTTAATAATAAAATTTATTTAAAAAAATTGAAATATAAGGTCTAGCATTTCACTATGTTTAAAAATATGTGGGGCCTATTTAGAAAATTCAATTGCAAGGCCATATCGTGGCCTATAAGAGGACTTTGAAAAGGCTAAGCAGTGGCACACAAGAAAGAGTAAAAGTTTATAGCAAGTTATGTATCACATAAGATATTCTAGCAAGTTGTGAATTTCAGAGTAAGGATAACTAGGTATGGGGTGAGGAGGTAGGAAAGAGTTGATACATAGGGACAGTACTGGTGATTGTACCAGATGTGGTGATAAAGATGTGGAAGTCACACATTGAAGGTTATTTGTAGAAGTTAATAATTCCTTCTGCCTTAGTCTTTGTTTGCAGTTTTCCTTGCTTGAAAGGTATATGGGACCTGAAACCTATTAGTAATCTCAACCAGAGTACGTATTCCAGTTGAATCAATGGAACTTACTGAAATGTTAACTAACCAGTCAACAAAGAATATACTCTAGCTGGAGTCAAACCTTGATCCACTGTCTTATTTGAGTCGTACATACCTGTTTCGAAGTCACTAGTGTATTTTTTTTTTAAAAAAATAACAATTATGTAATTAAAATTGTTTAAAATTGTTCTGGCTAGAAGCAATGAAGAAAATGGACAAGATTCTGAAAAGTAAAGCTATATTGCTGAATACTAAAGTTAGAATTGTTCAAACCATTGTATTTCCCAGCTAGGGATGTGAAAGCTGGATAGTGAAGAAAGTTGGTAGGAAGAATGTCAATTTCTCTGAGATATGGTACTATAAAGAGTTCTGCAGATACTCTGGACTACTAAAACAAACAAACAAACAAAACAAACAAAAAACCACAAATCAATAGGTCCTAGAGCAAATCAAGCCTGAAATCTTGTTAGAAGCCATGAGGCTGTTGTACCTTGGCCATATGATGAACAGACATGACTCACTAGGAAAGACAATAATGCTTGGAAAGGTTGAAGGCAGGTAGGAAAAGAAAAAGATGACATTACAGATGGAAGGACTTGATCAGGGAGGACACAGCCCTGGGCTTGAGGGACCTGAGCAAGGATGTTGAGAAGAGGGCAACATCGAGGTCTCTCATGACAGGGTCGCCATGAGTTGATGTTAACTCAAAGACTATTAACAATAACACAAATGTGTGTGTGTTGTGTGCCTTCAATTTATGGTGGCCTTACCTTCCCCTGAGGCCCATGGTCAACCAATGGATTTCATGGTTGAGTGGGGAATTGAACCTGGGTCTCTAGAATTGTAGTTTAACACTCAAACCACTACATCATGCTGGATATCCTATCTATCTATCTATCTATCTATCTATCTATCTATCTATCTATCTAAAATCAATAAATACACTCTAAATATTTTTAAAAATCAGAGAGATAATATACAGAGTAGTTAATACAAACTTATTGTCTAGCAAGAGAGAATTAGAATTCAGAGGAATTAGAAATCTGTAGGTTAAGGAAATAGTAAATTAAAAGGAGTCAGTTATATTAGGTGAACATATTTTTGTGTGATCTTTATTTAGGTAAAACTTGTATTAACTTAATTGACAATGTTTTAGCTGACCATCCCTGAATCACCATGACCTGATGAACGAGATGACAATTTCCAATTTGCCTTTTCTGGGAAAGATGTGGTAGCTATTCAGTCCCAGGTACTCTTTACCAGTTAGAGTTTGGGATTCTGTTTGACTGGCATATAGACCTAGGTTTTGAATTGGTATGGCCTTGGTCAACCCAATTAATTAACTTTGTCTAGAATAAGGAAGGAGAGGGTTTCATGGATTTACATGTTTGGACTCAAATATTATTTCATGCCATTGCCAATGACACCCATCTTTACTATTAATTAGAACTGAAGGTTGGAGATAATACCTTGCATTATTTCCACCCCTTTGTGACAAGTAGATGCATGCAGGTGGTGCTAGAAGATATATCAGTTGGTATATTAGTGCTGAACTGAATCAATGACAAGCTGAATGAAGACATACAAATGGAGGCTGAACCCATTGATGTATGTAGGAGGTAACAGTGGAAAGCTATCAACAGACAGACAATCTAT
>NW_024815111.1:0-2301 GCF_019175285.1 Sceloporus undulatus
TGATGAAAAAAAGTCAACTTCTCCTGGCATTTTCATGGTCCTCCCTGCTCCCGGTGGTGCCACACCTACTTGAAATAAGCCAGGCTCAAGTTGTACTAACTGCCACACATTTCTTATTCCCAAATACAATTTGATACAAAAGGGATGTGTGTTTTTTCTTCCCAGCATGCCAAAATCTATGTACCCATAGCCTTATTGTTCACCTGTCAGTCTTGCCAGCAAGAACTCTAATTGTTTGCCTCCCCAATAATAATAATAATAATAACAACAACAACAACAACAATACGTTTTATTTATAGACTGCTATTCCACAATGATCATAGCGGTGTACAGTAAAAATTGCAATGCAATACAAAATACAAGGTGACAGTTAAAGAAGGGAGAAGTCTCGTCCTTCAGGCAGTCCCTGATGTTGCTGGGTCTGCCTGATGGCTCCCTCTGAGGCCGAGATGACAGTTGAGGAGGGAGGGGCCTCTTCCTTCAGGCAGTCCCTGATGTCCAATCCTCTTCCCCTCTTCACATCCCAGTAAGTGATAATGTGTAAGAGAGGGAAGTCTAAATGCCTCCTTTCCCACCCTGATAATCTGTTGATTTGTTTTTTAAAAATTTGGTTTTTAATTTCTTCGAATGCGCAAACAAATGTGGCTGAGATGGTGGTGAGACTAAGAGAAAGCTTTCCCTTGAAAATATCTTAGAGCCTGGACTGTCTCATATAGTACCACCTGTTCCTTCAGACAGCTTGGACTTCAGATGTGTAGGGCTCGCTTGTTGTCTTTTTGGATGATGAATAAGTGGTTTCCTCTCTACCAGAGTAAGAACTGCTGTGTCCCTTCACAAAGAGGTCTACAATTGTGTGCCTGAGAAGCAGATTGCAAAGAAATTCTGAAATATCACCATGTAGCTTTGGGGAACATGATCTGGTAGCGGGGTGACATTTTTAGAGAATTTTAAAGTGAGTATGCCTGGTTGAGATGTAAGGGACAGGCATCTTTATTCACAGACACCTAATTTGTCTCCACTAATTTGTCTTAAACTGAATAACCTTTGCCTCTCTTCTCTCTTTCTTGTACATTCTCCTTTCCAAAAGGCAAAAGCACCACTCCCCAAGTTTACGCCTACCCTCCTCACCCTGAGGAGATGCGTCTTGGCTCAGGAGAGGTGAGCATCATCTGCCGCATTGAAGGCTTTTTCGAATCAGATGACATCTTCTGGTTGAAGAATGACAACACTGTGCCTGATGATAGTTATATCAACACTCCTGCCTTGAAGGACAAGACTGCAGAAAGATACCTTTCCTTCAGCAAACTGACTGTCAATAAAACATCCTGGGATGATGATGATGATACTTACACCTGCATGGTTGTTGGTAGGGATGGTGCCCAGAGCAGTGTGAGGAAATCCCAAGAATAAAAGGAAAGACAAGCCTTCTCCAGCATTGTCCCTCCCTTTACCCTCTTTCTGATTCGACTCTGGCATTGTGAAATCAAGCCCTTCTATAAATATGCATTTGGCTTTGGGTGAATAAAAAGGGAAATGAATGGCAGATAACTACCTTGTGGTCTCTTCTTGGTGATTTGCGTGGGTTGTTTAGTCCAACTCAGAATGAAGGGGGAGTGGGTCTAAGCAGAAGCAAGGAGTTCATAAAATCATAGAATCTTTAAGGGACCACATGGACCATCTAGTCCAACCCCGTACCATGCAGGAATACACAATTATAGCACTCCAGGAAGATGTGCATCTAACCTCTTTTTAATGAGATCCAATAAAAGAGAGTCCAGCCCATCTCCTAAGGTAAAAGAACCTCTTAAAGTAAAATAGTTCTTTCTAATGTTTAGTGGAAGCTCTTTTCTTGAAATTTAAATCCATTGCTTTCTGCTCTGGTGTCTTAAGCAGCAGAAATCAGACTGCTATACAATTATAACTATAACTGTAGTTGCATATTATTCTCATCCCAGCACTGGTTGGTGGAACATTGCGAGTAACAACAGATTGCTAAGATATAGACGTGTTATAAGATAGAGAGATTTATTACCTGCATTTAAGCTTGTCCATTAAGAATTCTAATTAATGGTCTTTTCAGTTCAGGGTTTTCTAATGAACACTTTTCTCGACTGGAGTTATATGTATATGGAAGGTCTAGTGGTGAGAATTAAAATATTAAAGGTACAAAAATTGTTCTTGGGTTAGTCCTTATTGTGTATTATTATTATTATTATTATTATTATTATTATTATTATTATTATTATTATTTTCATGACATATGTTCTTGGGTTACAGAGACTGCACCTGCACTGCAGAATT
>NW_024815112.1:0-2301 GCF_019175285.1 Sceloporus undulatus
GAATCCGGAAGCTGCACCAAAGCCACACTCCATTCCTAAGCACTGGAATGCAGCTTTGGTGCAGCTTCCGGACTCTTAGGACCCATGCATCATTTTAACAGCATACCTCCAAAGAGACCCGAAGCAGCTTTATTTTGGCAGTCTGTAACTCGCCAAAACCTCCAAAGAACCTCCACCACACTCTAAGGCAGCCTATTCCACTGTCAAACAGCTCTTACCATCATAATGTTCTTCTTAATGTTGAGATGGAATCTCTTTTCCTGTTCCTGAAATCCATTGTTTCATGTCCTAGTCTCTAGAGCAGCAGAAAACAAGCTTGCTCCATCCTCAACATAACACCCCTTCAAATATTTAAACAAGACTATCTTTACCTTTTAACCTTCTTTTCTCCAAGCGGAACATACTCAGTTCCCTAAGTCAATCCTCATAGGGCATGGTTTCCACACATTTCACCATTTTAGTCACCCTCCTCTGGACACGTTCCAGCTTCTCAACTTCCTTTTTGAACTATGGGGCCCAGAACAGTATTCTGGGTGAGGCCTGACCAAAGCAGAATAGAGTGGCACTATTAATTACTTCCCTTGATCTAGGTCAGGGGTAGGCAACCTTTTTGAGCCGGGGGCCGGGTTGCTGTCCCTCAGACAACTGGAGGGCCGAAGCCAAAAAATAAATAATTAAATAATTTTTTAAAAAAAATAAATATATAAATAAACCAGGACAAATGTAGGACAAAATTTTCAAATGGAAGACACTTTTTAAAAAAAAAATGGAGGACACGCAAAAAAAATTGCTGATTTTTTAAAAAATGTTAATATAAATGCATGTTTCTGAGGCTTTTATAGACAATTGTCCCCCAAAGGCCCCAGTGGCAATTGGCGGCAGGACCAGGCTGGGGCCGGTCCCAAGGCCTTGCCGGGCCGCATCCGGCCCGCGGGCCGCAGGTTGCCTACCCCTGATCTAGGTACTAAACTTCTAGAGGCCTCTCCCATTACCTGTGTAAAGATTTTTCTCTCCCACTGTTGGGTCCTTTAACTATTTGTCTTTTCCCCTCTGTAACAGTTTGACTATTATCTCCAACCCTTGATGTACTGCTGCCTTCCAAAATACTGTTTCCCTCCCCCACATAACTCAGGGGGCTTGGAGAACGGGAATGGAGTGGAACAGAACAGAACAGGGGGGGATGCATATTATTACATGGGAGAATGCTACCAATGCCTCCGGGAGTCCCCAATCCGTTCCCCATCCATCCCACAGCAGTCGATTTTGAAGAACTGTTCAGAATCGTTCTTCAAAATCCACTGCTGTGGGACGGATGGGAAACATATTGGGGACTCCCAGCAGCATTGGCAGCATTCTCCCATGTGATAATATGCATTTTCCCCCATTCTGTTCCCTTCCCATTCCCTTCCCTTCCGTTCCACTCCATTCCCGTTCTCCAAGCCCCATGCAATAAATTTATCAGTTTAAAGCTCTCCTGATCAAACTTTTCAGACTATTGGCAAAAACGTTTCTGCTGGTGTGAGGGGTAACTGATCACTTGCCAGAAGTCCCCCCTAACGGAATCATAGCCCATGATCCAAAAATCCAAATCATTTCTAGCGGAGCCAATTATTTACCTGCTATTTTCCTCTTCTTTACTGGACCGTGCCCTTCAACTGGAAGAAGAGATGAGATGACAACCTGTACATCCAGCTCTTTCAGCTTCCTACCCAGAGCCTCATAACCCCTTATGATATTCTTGAGGCTATGCCTTGTAGAATCATTGGTTTCCTCATAGACCAAAAGGAAGGGGTAATGGTCAGTAGGTTTGACAAGTATTGCCAGCCTCATTCTGACATCACAGATTTTTGTCCCAGGGAGACAATACACCTCCTGAGACATCTTCTCAGGCCCACAAAACACTGATTCTGTGCTCCTCAGCAAGTAATTCCCCCCAATCCCTCCTCCAAGGCTTAGCAGCGGCTGTTCCTTGTTGTGGTACTCTCTACTTCTGTGTGTGACATTCTTCCAACAGTCTACCTCCCATGTATGTGAAGTGACTTCCTCCCCAGCAATTTCCTCTGTGTGTTCCCCATCCAAGACCGTCTGTTCAGTTCTGTCCAGGAAAACCTCTTGCTCCCTAATCTGCTGAAATGTAGATATCTGGGCCTTCAGCTGCTGGACCTTCTCTTCCAACAGGGCTACCAACTTAATAATAATAATAATAATAATAATAATAATAATAATAATAATAATACATTTTATTTGTATACCACTTTTCCACAGATCAAAGCGGTTTACAGCCATAGAAAACCATTACAA
>NW_024815113.1:0-2301 GCF_019175285.1 Sceloporus undulatus
CGAGTCCTTTGAGAGCCCATACAAATCAAGAAGTTGTAAAATTTCTTGATTCCAAGATTAAAGTGTTTTGCTTTCAAATTTCAACATTTCTTTGAAAGCAATCAATACAAGGACTGTTCCTATCTCTTTAGTAAGTTTCAGCCAGTGTTTAATAGCTTGAAACTGAGTTATAGCCTTTACAGTACGGAGTCCCCCTTCCAACCAAAGGACAGAGGTCTCAGTTCCTTTGGGCAGACCTGAAATTGCTCATAAGTAATTACTTTGGACTGTTTCCAAGTTAGATTTCCCCAGATTTCCGCCCCATAACTTACTGAGCTATAACTTTAGCCTCATAAATTTTAATAGCAGGAGGAAACTGTTTACTACCTCTGTGCCAATAGAATAAAGAGTTGGCTATATTAATAGCAATAGCTTTCATATTTTCAAAATGACATCTCCAAGATCCAGTTGAGAAAAAGTTTAGTCTTAAATATTTAAAGGACTTGTTCAATAGTTGCCCATCAATTCGCCATGTATGTTTTGTATACCTATTGGCAAAAACTAGTATTTTTGTCTTTTTATGATTAATTTTCAACTTGCTTTTTGTTGTTAATTGACTAAAAACTTTTAATAATCTCCTTAAACCTTGCTCTGATTGTGACAATAAAGTAGTATCATCTGCATACATGAGAACTGATATTTTCCTAAGTCCCAATTTAGAGGCACATAGTTGTCATTATCCCTTAAATCAATTTTTAATGAATTAACATAAACAATGCTGGTGCTAACAGGCAGCCTTGGCAGACACCTCAAATAGTTGATATCAGGTTTGATAGCGAGCCAGCAGAATCCAATCTGACTTGAATTTTAGTATCAGTGGAGGATTTGTATCAGCATCAGCAATATTTTATCTATGGATGTTTTACTTAGTTTATCCCAGAGGTGTTCTCTACTGATAGAGTCAAAGGCTGCTGAAAAATCAATAAACGCAATATATTTTGTTTAAATATGACATATTTGTGTATGAAATGGCGTAAGTCGCAGCAGCTGGTGAGGCACCCTTCCTGCATTTCAACTGCCACTGCTGTGGGCTCTGAGGGAGAGAAGAGTGTAAAACACACCAGCAGAGAGAGAAGGAGGTCACAGTAACTATCAGGAGTCCAGGGAGAGGCAGAAGCTGCCAGTTCTACTGGTACTTGGACCTCTGCCTTCCAAATGGATTCCTCTCTCTTCAGGACTGAGGCCCTGACCCAGTAGGCAATGTGTTCACCATCACTCACAGCTGCTTAGCCTGCTAGGGCTATAAAACCAGGACCTGACAGGGATCTGCTGCATAACACCCCAGCAGAGAGAATGGGAGACCTACAGTGACTATCTGAGGCCAGGGGGAAGAAGAAGCTGCTGGTTCTACTGCTACTTGGATTTCTGTCTTCCAAGTGCCTTCTAAGAAGCAGAGCCCTCCCTCAATTTCATCTGGTGCCATCTGGCCATGGAGGGAGGGATGCAGGCCCAGCTCAAGAAGCTGAGCCCTCCCTCTGCCTTGGTCCAGGTGTTAGAGGGAGAGAAGAACTGCTGGATCTGATCCCTTCCCCACCACCATTCCCTTCTCCTTTTGTGTTGTGTCGTTTTTAGTTGTAAGCCTGAGGGCAGGGAACCATCTAATAATAATTGTAAGCTGCTCTGAGAGCCTTTAGGGCTGAAGGGTGGGGTATAAATGCCATTAAATAAATAAATAAATAACACAAAACAGTGATCTATTGTTGAGTGATTGCATCGAAAACCTGCCTGTTCTTCTGCTATTACCTCATTAGATTCAATCCAATCATTAAAAGTTTTTTTGATAGATATTTGGTATATGTTTTGGAAGAAATGTCCAATACACTGATGGGATGAAAATTGGATGGGTCATTTGGGTCATCTTTTTTAATATAGGGACAACAATACTGATATTTCAGTAGTATGCAGGGTAGTAACCACTATTATTAATTTCGGTAAATAGAACTGAGAGAATAGAAGCCCACCAATTTGGTGCTGTTTTGTAGTTCTTACCTACAATTCCAGCTTTGCCTGGCGCCTTCCCATTCTTTAGGTTTGCAATTATTTCACATATTTCATTAAAGGAAACGGGCTCCCAAGTGGGTAAGTCTGTTTTCCCCCTTAAAGGTATAACTATTAACCTTTGAATTATTCATAGAAATCTCTGAGGAATTATTTCTAGGGATTTCATTAAATAAATTATAAAAATGGGACTCCCAGACACGTGAGATGATTTTGAGTTCAGTTAAAGATTGCCTATTTGAGCGATTTATTAATGAGTTTCCA
>NW_024815114.1:0-2301 GCF_019175285.1 Sceloporus undulatus
TTATGAAATTAAAAACAATTTTGAAAACATGGCCATTAAAAATGCAATGTGTTCGTAAGGCAAATGGTCCCTCCAGGAGAGACCATGCACTCTCTTTTCTATGGGTGGCCATAGAGAGAGATTGGAGGGCCATGAAAGCAACATCGAGGGAGACCTGCTTTGCAGGAATCTCATCCTTTCTCCGGCAGAAGAAGCCCCATCTCTTTTCTCTCTCTGCATTGGACCGAATCTGGGCCTCCCGGCTCCCAAGTGAGCAATTGCCTACAAGCTCCTTTTTCCTTTTCCTCCAAGAAAGAGCCCCAGGGGCCCTTTAAGGCAATGAGAAACTCCACTTGTGGGTCCTCTGAGCTGCCCTACAGCCCCAGGACTCTTGCTGTTGCTCTCCGCATGCAAATGCATTCATTCATTCATCTCTCTCTCTCATTCCCTCTCTCTTTAAAACCTTTATTAGCGCTGGGGGAATAGCAAGCCTTCGATGTAAAGTATTGAGCCAGCTGAGAAAAACGCACAGCTCTAAATAGCAGCAATAGCAGCGCCAACGTGAGAGGTCTTTAGGCTCCATTACGGTGTAACACGTTTTGTATGTGTGTGTGTGTGTATGTACGTGTGTGTTTTGTCTTGGAGTCAGAGAAATTCTGCTTAGTTTGTGTGCCTCCTGGGGAAGGCGAGTGCATTATTCATTCCAGGATACGGAATTATAGAAGCAACACCTAGAGAAAAAGCCAAACCCATTCCTCCCAATTGCACAACACACACACGCACATTGTGTCTTGATGCAAACCTAGGAGGAATCACACACATACACACATACACACACACACACACACACACACAGAGAGAGAGAGAGAGAGAGAGAGAGAGAAGTATTACTTTGGTTTTGAGAGACACATCCTTCCCTCTCATGTATTACTTTACAGTGCTTACTAGCTGTTAACACTGATGTGTCCTTTCCCCTTTGTTGTATATATGTGTATGGGTTGTTGTTGTTGCTATTTATATCCCACCTCTCCAATGAGGTCAAGGCGGGTTGTAGTAGTATTTTGATTTGGTAGGTTGATAGTATTTTACCACAAACGGCTCTGGGTGCATCACTTTGGAGGGAATCTTATGCGTTTACCTACCCATCCGTCCAATTCAAGGGTTATGCCCATGCATTTTATTTTATTGGGTGGGGTTCAAGGAGCTGTCCTCTTATGGGCTCCCATAATACCTGACTGTTGACCAAGTTGGCTGGGATTTCTGAAGTCCAAAAAAATAGAGGACCAAAGCTTGGGAACCACTGGCCTAATGGGTGTCTATGGCTGAGTCAAGATTTGAACCCTGGTCTCATGGAGTCTCCAGATTTTGTTCAGAGGAGGTTTGTCACCCTGGCTTCCCTCTGAGGCTGAGAAAGTGGAGCTTGCCTAAGGTTGGCTAGTGGGATTTGAACCCATGTCTCTCAAAGTCCTAGAGCAACATTCAAACCTGGTTGACTGCCATTGAAAAGGCCGTGTCCTCTAACTGCCCACTACTTGGGGACCAAGGCTGCCAAGTCTTCCTGCTTCCCTCTTCCATTGCCTTTATAGAATCTTCTTCCCCAAAAATGAGCATTGCTTACATTGGTCGCCATGCAGGATGGACAAAGCCCGGCCGCTGATTTCTGCAGCTCCCGTGGTTCCACATGGCCCTGGACCAAGCCAGCCTGGCACTGTAGGCAAGGGGTGGTCATGGCATGAAGTCCATCATGCATGGATTTCACAGGTAAATGTGCGCTGGAGGCCGGGAAGCGGAAGGTGAGTGAGGCAAGTGGGAGGCCTGAGTATCTTTAGCCCCGTCTCTGCTTCCTCTCCGGCTCAACTGTTTTGCAACCTTGACCTAAATAGGATTCAAAAGAAGGCATGCCACTTGATTCTGCTTATGCTCCCGACTCTTCCTTCGGGCAAAACAAGGCATATTTTAAGACCGTTGCCCTCCCAACCGCACAGCAAGGAGCCTGAGTTTGTTACAGAGCATGTAGTCAATCTGGCAATAAATGCAGCTCACCTGCAGGAGAACATGGAGACCTGGTTCACATCCCATGGCCAAAACTATGCGCGGCCGATGCGTGTGCAAATCCATGTCTGCATGCCCAGGGATGTAAAGCTGTGGGGTGAGGAAAGGGAACGAGGGCATGGGCCCCCAAATGAAATATTCCACTCCTCCCCACATTTCTGGCATTTAAAACAAATCATATTAAAGCAACAAAAGCAATAAAAAATAATACAAGAGATATTTAAAAACAACCATCAGCATACTGTTCAAAGCCCATTATATAGTCAATTT
>NW_024815115.1:0-2301 GCF_019175285.1 Sceloporus undulatus
TTGTGCCCTTCAGCAGGGTTACCATATTCAGAAAAGCAAAACACAGGGAACATTTACTGACTGACTACATCAAACCATTGATCACTATGATGATTTTCACTTTTAAAAGTGCAGAGACCCCATTCGGTTGAGACATGAGAACCAATAAATGTAAGTGGTGGGGATGGAATTAGAAAGTAGGGATATTTTCAAATGGGGGAAAAGCTGGGACTCCGGTGAAGCTCCAGGAATGCTCCAGCATTCAGGTTGTTTAAGGCCCTCAGCAAAGGCCACACATAAGCTTGGCTAGGTCAGAGCGTTTCCCTTTCTCATTCCTGCCTTTTCTACCTCAGCTGGAAGCTGATAAGACACTAAATAAATTCTACAGGGCTGAGCCTAACTATTTTAGGGACTTCCCTCACCCTGCTTTAACCTGGTATATTTCTCTTCCTACCTGATCACTCACTTTCTCCAGTCCTCCAGATCTTGTAATAAAACCCAGATATTTAAAAAATTCACCCAGACAGAAATTTGTGAAACAAAAGGGAAGTCGCAGGAAAGGAGGATGTCTGGTAGCCCTAACTTCTGCTTCTTTCTTGTGCTCAGAACCATTCAGTTCTTGCAACAAAGAAGTTGTATTTGTCCCCGCACTTTAAGGCTCTTTGTTCATGGCCCAAATAAAAAGGCTTCCCCCCGACTCAGTGGGAGAACAGATGACTCATGGCCCAAACCCTATTTCTGATGCAAATAGACTGGATGAAGTCCACCCCACACCAGAAGTGGGGCATACCCCTCTTAAAGTGTAATAAAATACCTCCTTCTTTGCTCTAGATCTTCCTGTAAGATCCAGAGCCCTCCCTTCAAATGCCAGGTGGCTGTTTAAAACATGTCCTGCTGAGCTGCCCAGCATGTTCACCACTGCCACCAGTCACTAGCTCTGAGGTCAGGATGTGACACCCAACCATGTGATCATTGTTGGGCACCTCATTCTGACCTCAGAGTGAAGTGACCCATGATGGCAGTGGACATGCCAGGTGGCTCACTGGGATGCACATGGCTTGAATCACCATTTCAGAATTGATTCAATGCATGTATTCTAGTGGGGACTAACCAATAGGATTCAGACTGAAGTGGGAAATAAAAGAAAATAATAATAATAATAATAATAATAATAATAATAATAATAATAATAGCAACAGCAACTACTGATATCAAGTTTCGAACCTAATCAATAATTTCTGCAATGTCTCATGCTGCTGGAATTGCAGTTAATGACTTAATCCTGTCACATTGTAAACCTGAAACCACACGTGGCAGAAACTAGCCTCTGTTGAGCCTTTGTGGTTAGCTGTTTGTGTGCTGAAAAGAAGGGTGACTTGAAGAAGCTTATATATCAAGATATACCTGTATCAGAAAGGAAACAATAAATGTTAAGAACTTGACTGGCTAAAGAGGTTTTGGGAAAACTCTAGGTTTATGCTTAAGTGTATATATGCAAGTGTGACATTGCACTGAGTTGCTAGTCATAAACCTCTCTCTGTGTGCATGTACAATAAAACTGGGTTTTGACTGATCCCCCAAGTCACTTTTTTAAAACCTATGAATATAGGATTCTCTGAAGGATGGAAGGGAGATGCGATTTCAAGGCCATTATCAGAAACCTTTCATAAGTCCCACTAAGGAGAAGAAGAGGCTGTATTAGTGTACTGATCCAGATGAAAGACTATAAATGAAATATTACATACCCCAAAGTAGGTAAAGGAACTAAGGAGGTAAAAAGAGCTGATGGAAACATGTTTAAGAAACTGGCTCTACCAGTTTGTTTTTAATTAGATTATCCAACCTACACAGTGCTAACTGGGCATGGAAATGGATGCAATCTGTGATGGAAATCCATACATTTCCAAAGTTTCACTGCTTTATGTCGGGGTGGAGGAATACATTTGACAACATGTACTAGGAACAGAAATAAATGTTTTTACAAAAATAACTTTCCTCTCAAGACAGGGTTTCTTAAAGTCCAGACACTATGGGCCAAAATAAAGCTGCTTCGGGTCACTTTGGAAGTATGCTGTTTAAATGATGCATGCATCCTAAGAGTTGGGAATCTGTGCCTCCAAAGTGACCTGAAGCAGCTTTATTTTGGTCTGTCTTTATGGGGCCTATGATAGGTAGAATAATGACAGCAGTATGGACCTATGCACTTTGCACATTTCCTTACAAACTTTTTTTGTCAGCAGTAAATATATTTGCTGTGAGGAAATGTGTTTCTTGCACAAGGAACAATGTATTTTGCAGAGAAAAGGTTTTGTGCTATCATAT
>NW_024815116.1:0-2301 GCF_019175285.1 Sceloporus undulatus
GCCGCCGCTGCGTGTTCCCATCGCGTCCCAATTCGGTTCCAGAGGGCACCGTTTCTGGGAACTGTTTCAAAGCGTCCCCAGAAATGGCGCCCTTTGGAACTCAATTGGGACGTGATGGGAACGCGCAGTGGCATCGGCGTTCCCCCGTGCGGTAAAGTCGCGTTCTGGGCCCCATCTGGAGCCCATCGCATTTCGTGCACGCCCCCCCGCGCGCCTCCATTAGAACGCGCTGGGGAACGGTTTGAGCCCCATGCGATAAAGTTCATTGTCTCAAAAGTCCAAAACACACTGCAGAAATAATCCACGTTGACTGCCCTGGCTCAGTGCTAGGAAATCCTGGGAATTGTAGTTTCTTATAACACCAGCGGTCTCTGATAGAGAAGGATAAATGTCTCACAAAACTACAGTTCCCAGAATCCCTTGGCATTCATCCAGGGTAGTTAAAGGTGGTCTCGGGCTGGATTATTTCTGCAGTGTCTTTTGGACCAAAGGTGCTACAAGATCCCTGATCATAAGGTTCATGTGGTTTATAATACATTTTGCAGGGGTCAGCCCAGATGCTAGGAAGTTGTGAGCTGGCTTTTGTTGCTGTGCCTTCAGGTTGTTTCCCACTTGTAGTGAACTTAAGGGGAATCTGTTATGCGGGTTTTTTGGCAACTTTGGGGGGATACAGATGGGGATAAAGGAGCACCAAGACACCACTCCTTTTTGCAACACACAGAGGCAGCAGCAACCAAATGGCGCAGCCTCTGGGAACCCTAAAAAGAAACCGCTCCTGGTGGGTTCTGTTTAGGATGTGCACCGGGCACCATTGGCGCCCTCACATGCAATGATGACGTCCGTTTGGCATCACACCATTTGGACACAGCACCATGCGCATGTCATCATGGCGGCTCCCATGTGGATGGGGGCAAGCCATGATGGTGCTCGGGGTTCACGGTAGGGCTCGGGAGCATGTGGATGCGCTACATTCCCAAGCCCAAGATCGGCCCCATGATGGTGCTTTTTGCCCGTCTGTATCAAGCATTTCTTCAGAAAAGAGGATTTGCCTTTGCCATCCTCTGAGGTTGTGAGAGTGTGACTTGCCCAAGATTTCACCTCAACATTAGGAGGAACTTTCTGAGCTGTTCGACAGTGGAACACACTCCCTTGCAGTGTAGTGGAGTCTCTTTCTTTGATGGCTTTTAAATAGAGGCTGGATGGTTATCTGTCCGATGTGCTTTGATTCTGCATTCCTACATGATTGTTGGACTGGATGACCCTTGTGGTCTCTTCCAACTTTAAAATTCTATTCATTCATTTAGAGTTTTTATATCACACTATTCTGCCAGAGTGGATTACAAATTGATAATTACACATTTCTCTGCCCTGAAAGACATGAAACAAAAGGAAAAGGGAATGGCTGTGGGGAAGTGGTACTTCTCTCCCTCTGAGGCCAGGGCCATGGAAGATGAATGGAGAGAGGGCCCTTCTGTTTCTTTCTTTCTTTCTTTTTTCTTTTTGTAAATATTTTTATTCCATTTCATTCATAATATCAAAACAATTATTTCAACATCATACATATTATCTTAAATGAGCATTTACTCCTGACCCACAGCTGTCTGTCAGAGACAGCTGGAGTCCGGGACAGGGCAGGAGGAAGAGGAAGAGCAGTAGTGCATGCCTGTTGCCCCCCTTACTGAACCTTTCCCAGCTTCTAGCTGTCTCTCAGAGACAGCTAGAGGTCAGAAAATGGGCAAGGAGAAAAGGCCGTGCCCCAGAAGTCCTGCCTCTGGAGGGCATAAGTCCCACTTCCAGAGGGCAGAGGTTCCACCTACAGAGGGAGGAAGCCCTGCTTCCGGCACACGGACCTGAAAAGATTTGCCTTCACTGGCATAGGATAATGGTAGGAGTAAATAGAACCTGACATGTTGTTTGCAGAAGTGAACTGAATCAAATAATAGAATCACAGTGGTGGAACAGGTCTCATAGGCCATCGAGTCCAACCTCCTATTTCCTTAGTGCAGGAAATCTGGCTAATCCCTCCCCTTCAGCTAGCTATCTAACTTCATGTTGAAGATGTCCCAAGAAAGGAACCCCATCATCTCTCTAGGCAATTAGTCCCATTGTCAGACCACTTTTACTATCAAGAAGTTCCTTCTAAAGTTGAGTCAAAATCTACTCTCCTGTAACTTAAAACCATTAGATCTACCCCTACACTCAGGGGCAGCAGAGAACAAACCTGCTCCCTCCTCTCTGTAACAGTCCTTTAATTATTTAAAGAGTGCAATCACTTCTTACCATCCCTGTTGCCCTTCTCTG
>NW_024815117.1:0-2301 GCF_019175285.1 Sceloporus undulatus
TTTAATTATCAGATCTGAATGTACTCACTGGCATTTTAATAACTATATGAATATTTGCAAAAGTACTGATTTAATTAGAATTTCAAAACAAAATTTCCATATAAGCTAAACTATTGTGACATTACTGTTTTCTAAGAAGAACAGAAAAGATGGCAAGTGCTCCATATTTCTGATAGATTTATAACTGATTTTTAAATAAAGTTTAAAATAAAAAGGGGATATAATTGATATAATAATAATATAATGTAAAATCAGTATGTAGAGAGATCTTGCAGCACCTTTGAGACTCACTGAAAGAAAGAAATTGGCAGCATGGGCATTCATAGACTTTAGCCTGCTTCCTCAGATGTATATAGATGCATTTGTTTCTGGCTGTTATCAGCTCTCAATACAAAATGTCTAGAGTACAGTGGTACCCCGGGATACGAATGCGCCGGGTTACGAATTTTTCGGGATACGAAAAAATCCCATAGGGATTTATTGCTTCGGCTTACGAAGGTTTCTTCGGGTTACGAAAAAACCGCGGCGCTATTTTCCGCCACCGGAGGGCAGCAGAGAGCTATTTTTCCATTAGCGCCTATGGGAATTCGGCTTACGAAGGTATTTCGGGTTACGAAATTAACCGCGGAACGAATTAATTTCGTAACCCGGGGTACCACAAGGAGGCTTCATATACCAAAATAAAAAAAAATACCTACCCTTGCAAAATTATTTAACAGTCTGCTTCCTCAGATGCATATAGATGCATTTATTTCTGGCTAGTATTTTATTTAAGGAGGCTTAATACCCAAATAAAAAGATTAGCAACCATTGCAAAAGTATTTAGCAGTGCCATTTTCTGAAATGGATAATATGGTGCTTTTTTTTTTCTTCAAGGGGAAAAAAACCCTCTAGTCTTCTATCTCCCTGGAAAGCAGAAATGTAGATAATTTTGATTTCTAATCTTATATACATTAGGAAAATTGTTGCTTTCCATAATTTAAAAAAGGGCCACACCGATTGGTACTCTTTGGCATCTTTTAAATGTATTTTTATTTTACTTTTTCGTTGTGGACGTAGAGAAAAACCTTGTTGACTTTCCTTCCGCGTCCAAAGTATCGGGACTTGCCGCGAACAAGTTGCTTGCTTTCGAACGCCGTTCGACAGAGCAACGCTGATAACGCCGGCATGCTCTTGTACAATGATAAAAACGTTAAAGCATAACCAATTCTTCCCATCTCTGGGAGAAAATGGGAGGCGAAGTATCCATTCCAGGTGACATATATCTCCAAATGTGCTTTTAAAACCAGCAAAGAAATCTATATTTCTTAAAAACCCATTTATAAATGCAAACTAAAGAATATTGATTTAAAAAATAAGCCACTTATAGTACAATTCTCAAGTTTGGAAGCAATGCACTAAGTAATTTAGTTAATTATTTGGGAAGGTAAGCAAAGCATTAAAAGTTCCCTTTATTGATGCATGTGAAATAATACTGACGGTAGCAATATTACAGGTTGAATCTCCCTTATCTGAAATGCTTGGGATCAGAAGTGTTTTGGATTTGGGATTTTTCCCCATTAGGTATCTTAGGAATGGGACCCAAGTCTAAACAAGAAATTCATTTATGTTTAATACACTCCTTAACAATATTTTAAAATAATTTTGTGTATGAGATAAACTTTATGTACATTGAACCACCAGAAAGCAAAGGTGCCATTCTTTCAGCCACCTATGTGGATCATTTTGGATTTTGGGATTCTAGACAAGGGAGACCCAACCTGTCGCAGTATTAGTTTCTCCCTATATAACAGGTGATCTTTATGAAGATCTATGGTTAGTTGGTACTGAAAAGAAATTTCCAAACTCAGATTTCTTTTAAGTATGTGTCTTTTGCACTAGGCTTCATGGGTCTCAAGTCTCTAATAAAAAATAAAGCCACGCACAAACCACACAAAAGTTCATAAACCCAAGTTCATAAACCCTTGTTTTAGATAACTATCATCCTTGCAGTATTTCTGTATTCATACATGTTCCTTGCATTTCACCTTCTTGTCTTTCTGAGAGATTCTAAACAAGTCTTAAAAAATTCCTAACGGTTTACTCACTGAACGGACACATCTTTAGTGAATTTCCCCCCCCACAAAGATAACAGAACAGATGATGCTAATGATATTTTGATTTTGAAGAATGCATTCTACCTATCAACATATCAAGCAATGAAATCGGTAATCAAATTCAGAACCAATGTATGGATTCTAAATAACCCAAGAACATGTCCAGTTATGATTTATTAATTTGCTATATATTTTGGCTCAGCCA
>NW_024815118.1:0-2301 GCF_019175285.1 Sceloporus undulatus
GGGAGAGTCTGGGAAATGGGAAATCTGTGTATGCTTCCTGTATCTCCACCCTTGGCATGCTGGCGAAACATCAGGAATAAACTCTTCCAAAACAAGGCCACATAGACCAAAAAACCCACATAAAACTACTGCAGTCTCTACTAGTTAGTGTGTTCTTCATCAATATCTCCTGCCTTTTTGACCACACTCAGAGGTTGTTTGGACACACATGTCCTGGTTTTCATGTGTGAAATATTGGAAGGTATATGTTTCCATCATCTCTGCTGGCTCTCATGATCGTCATTACACATGGGACATCCCACTCAATCCAGGCAGGGGGATAGGGTCACTCCTTAAGCATTTACATGCATGCAGTTTACAAGCCATAATGGTATAGTGGTTTCAGCATTGGATTACAACTCTGGAGACCAGTGTTCAAATCTCCACTCAGCCATGGAAGCCCACTTAGGCAAGTCCCACTCTCTCAGCCTCAGAGGAAAGCAATAGCAACCCACCCCTGAACAAATCTTGTCAAGAAACCCCTGTGAATACTCTCCTTAGGGATGCCATGAGCCAGAAACTACTTGAAAGCACACAACAACAATTGCAAGCAGCAATTCCACTGATACCCTCATCCCATTGTCACTCCTCCTTCTCAGGCGCATACATGCATGCATGCATGCATGCATGCATAAATAAATAAATAAATAAGTAAATAAATAAATGCTGAGGCAAAGCAATCCAAACAACAATAGCAGAACAAAAAACAAACAAAAAAACCAGGAAGTATTCATGGCGTAGACTGGGAGAAGCAAGGGCCAAAAGGCCTGATTACTTTGCCCCGATATAACTGGGAGGGCCCAATCATCAGGTCTATTTTAAAGGCACTCTTGTTTATGTATGTGTGTCCTTCTTTCAGACAAAGCCTGCAAGGAGTGCAGAAGTTCTCCACTACCACTACTGCAGGCTGCTGGCCTCCACCCCCCCCCCCAGCTCATCTGTCCTCTTCTCTGTCAGGCACATGGGAAGATGGATGGCATCTGTAGATCAGTGGTCAGAGAGGGGGAGCATGGGCCATCTGTTGCTGATTGGGAACATCCCCTGAACAAAGAGGGAATGAGAGCACAGCACTATGACTCTTCCCCCTAGGGATGCTCCAGCCCTCATCAATCACCCAAAAGTAGCTCACTGAACCACATTCTGCCTAGGCCTGTGTCAGAGCACTCAGCCATCACCACCCCTTCATTGGGAAGTGGAATATCCATAGCAAAGGCCTCTTTCCTGCCCCCAAACTTAGCACTCAGGGTGGCACCATTTGTTCTACCCATCTTCACTGAAGCTATAGTTGTTTTTTAAAAAAAATCTAACTCCCAAAGGAGCCAACTCATGCCTTTTCAAATGACTATTAAGGATGATGGCATGACAGGGCCTCCCATCTCCCATCTGGTCATTCTGAGTCAGGAAAGTCTCTTGGTCCAGATGTTTGCAGTTTTGGCAACAAATAGCCAAAGTTTCTGATACCAAGAAAGTGTGCTCTGCAGCATTTAGCTACAAGGAGCACTTCAGCTTCTGTTTGAAAGGTCTTTCAAGCCAATGCAGACATGGAGCAAGAGTTGCCTTTGCCATGGAGATACATGCAACACTGAAAATAGCGCGAGCCTTCCTTCTCATAAGGGAGAAACTACATATAGAAGAAGCAGTGAGGAAAGTAAAATAAGCAGTCCGTTCATTCTGAAATTCACAAAAGAATAATCTGGGTTTTGCTCCTGCTTATACCCCAGCCTTCACCAATCTAGTGCTCTGAGTTTGGAGTCCTGGGTCAGTTTTTAAAATTAAAATAAAAAAGACCCTTCTAGTGCCAATGCAGATAAAATCTATTTTTTAAATACCCAAATTTCAGAGGATAAGGTTGTGGCTCACAGAGGTCCACAGGTTTAAAGCCGTCCTCTAAAACTGAACTACAATTTTCAGTATCCACAGGTAGCATAACTCCTTGCCATCCTAGCTGGGAATGCTAAGAATGGTAGTTACCCCTGGAGGGTCCAATGAACATAGGAACTCACCTTTGATCATTGGTCTCCCTAGTCCAACACTGTTAACTCTGACTGGCAGAGAGTCTGCAAAGTTTCAGGCAGGATTCTTTCTGTACTTTAGAGCTCTGGTGGCGCAGTGGTTAAATGTCTGTACTGCAGCCACTCACTCACAAACCACAACGTTGTGAGTACAATACCAGCCAAGAGTTCAAGCTCAAATCAGGCTTGCACCATACTGAGGTCACTAAAATGAGTACCCAGCTTCCTGGGGTCAGTTAGCATACACATT
>NW_024815119.1:0-2300 GCF_019175285.1 Sceloporus undulatus
ATAATAATAATAATAATAATAATAATAATAATAATAATAATAATAATAATAATAAGTTTTATTTATAGACTGCTATTCCGCAATGATCATAGTGGTGTACAGTAAAAATTGTAATACAATACAAATACAAGGTGACAGTTAAAGGAGGGAGAAGTCTCGTCCTTCAGGCAGTCCCTGATGTTGCTGGGTCTGCCTGATCGCTCCCTCTGAGGCCGAGATGACAGTTAAGGAGGGAGGGGCCTCTTCCTTCAGGCAGTCCCTGATGTTGCTGGGTCTGCCTGATCACTCCCTCTGAGGCCAAGATTTCATTTTCATTTTCTATTATCTAGTTTAAACTAGAAATAGAAGATGATGGCTGGAATCCTGTTGGGGACTTCAGTCTTCACAAGCAGACTTACATTTAAGGGAATTAGAATTGGCAGTTCCACAACAGCTGTATCCAGTAAAGGGCTGCTGTCATGGTGCTATGTAGGGAAATGAAAAAAAAAAGTGACTTATATGCATTGGGACCAATGTACAATGGGAAACAGATTAGGGAATGCCAGTGCATATTGGGACACACTTGCAGGTCTTCTGTTGTGCATCTTTGAAATCCACTAACAGTTTTTTGCAATTTACTAAAAATTCACTTTGTAGTTCTTAGCACTTCTGTCCTAAACCACATTAAAAAAAACAACACCCTTACCTTGAGATATGTATCAAGTCCCTGGCATCATTGGCCGTTACAATTTAGTGTCAAACTCCTTCCACTCAGACAAATTTGGATGGTGAGGAAAATCATTTATAGTGGGAAACAAGAAAAACAGACAATTTTAAGGAATCTTTATACAAATGTTTACAAATGGTCTCCTCTACAGCTGGCTTACCTAAATGAAGCCCACTGCACACAATGACACCCTCTTCTCACAAACAAACAAAAATGTTGGAGAGGACTAATAAAGATGGTCTAACTGTAGCCCATTTCACACTATGCAATTACTGTGTAGTGTGACCTTTCATTTAATTAAAGTCTGTGTTTAATTTCAACTCTCTGACACCTTTCAGAATGTGCTATGTAGAGGGTAAGGTGACTTGTGGGTTTATAGTGAGGCATTTACTTGAAGTGTGCATTCAGATACAAAAAGGGTTCATTTAGGTACAAAAAGGTACCACCAAAGTGCACATGTTTTGAGTTAGCAGAATGAGGTACTGATGATCTGAACTTCTCTGTTGGGTTATAGTTCCAACTGTTAACTTCCTGCTTGAAAATTATTTTGTTGTTGCTGTTGCTCTTGGTGAATTGTCCTCCCCCAGTTTGAGATTCTAAGTGAATCTGAAGCCCAAGACTTTGAAGAACAAAAGAATGGCAACGCTCAGTCCAGTCTCACCTCCTTTATTTGCCTTTGCAAATGTGTGAATGGTTAATGTTTCAAATCAATCTACTGAGAGACCTTGTCAATATTTCCAGTGGATGTAGCTGCATTTAACTATTGTTTGTTTACATACCTGCATCCACTTAAAGATATGTACAGTGGCTTTATACAGTACTTCTGGAACCCTTGACTGGTGAATAATTGTTGCTTTAACTGCACTGCAAAGACACTAAAGGATACTTGTAACAATAAGTGGTTTGGCTAATGATAAATAAAATATTCTTATGAATTTTTATTTATTATAGGGACTGATCTGTGTTTCCGTTGTTTGAAGAGTAGTGTTCAAGGCTGTTTTCAGAACAATAATGATCTACAGGGGGAAAAATTGAACTTTGTGATAGCATATTGTTAAAGTGTTGTGAATATGTTGGTAAACTGGATACTTCAGTGGAAGATTACAGCTATTGTTCTTTTGTAACTCAGTGTAAGAGACAAAATCTCCTTACTCTCATCTTACCTTTGTTTGTGTTTAATGTATGTACACTATTTTACATTTAATGGATATTGCATGCTGGGTGAACGTTAGAGGTTACGGTTCTTTCCTGACTTGCCGTTCTTATCTCTGACAATTAGTTGTGCTGAAAACCACCCTTGTTTTATTATCATGGGAGGAAGACAGCTTGCTGCCCATAATATCACATCTAATCTTTGTTTTCTGCTTTGGGTACCAAACATGCTTGATAATCCCCCTTTTGTGCCACTGTAGAGACACTTGAAAGGTTTCTTTGATATTTCAAAATAAACATTCTGAGCATAATCAGCAGGTATGCAGGTACACAATGAAGGTTAGAAACAACATATTATGAGGAATGATGTTACCTTTATAGCATTGCTTCTTGGAATAATGGTGACATTATGCTTGTTCTGAGAAAACATAATTGATACTAA
>NW_024815120.1:0-2300 GCF_019175285.1 Sceloporus undulatus
AATGTTCTGACAAAAAAAGGAAAGAAAGAAAGAAAGAAAGAAAGAAAGAAAGAAATGCTGCTCTAAAGCTCCCCTTTTCACTGTCAACAACTACAACAATCTCTCTGGCTTTGCTTCGTGAACAAAGATTCAGGAAGGACTCATCCCGCACTTTGTACAAGCGCGTTGGTGACTAAAAAGGCCAATCTGGGACAAACAGTTCCGGTTGCAGAAAGCACAGCGGAAAGTCTCCTTGGGTGATGTTTCCGGGTTGTGGTTCTTTCTGCGTTGTCGTTTCTCTTCGAGACTCGTCCGCCGTGAGTTTTCAAAAAAGGCTGCAGCATCGTGGATAGTGCGTCTCCATGCCTCCCGATGCGAGGCCAGTGCAGACCATTGCTGGTCATCAATTTGGCCAAGCTTGAGATGTTGTTTCAGGGAGTCCTTGTATGTCTTCTTTGGGGCACCCCTCTTACGCTGACCCGTGGCGAGTTCACCATAGAATACTATTTTGGGGAGGCGATGGTCCTTCATCCTAGAAACATGTCCTGCCCAGCGCAGCTGCGTCCTCAATAGCATGGCCTCAACGCAGGTGATCGCTGCTTGCTCAAGGACAGCAACATTCATCACATAGTCAGTCCAGTGTATATTTAGAATTGTGCGTAAACAGCACTGATGAAAGCGTTCAAGGAGTCGTAGGTGTTGGCGATAGGTGACCCATGTTTCAGACCCATAAAGGAGAATAGACAGTACAATGGCTCTATACACACTGATGTTTGTGCTTCGCCTCAAGTGTTTGTTACTCCAGACTCTTTTGTGAAGCCTTCTGAATGCACTATATGCTTTTGCCAGTCTGTGATCGATCTCTTTATCAATCTTGGCATCTAAGGAGATGATGCTTCCCTGGTAGATGAACTGCTGGATGGACTTAAGCACAGATGTGCCTACAGTGATGTGGAGATGGTAGTGTTCTTCCTGTGGTGCCGGCTGGTAGAAAACTTCCATTTTCTTCAGACAGACTTCCAGTCCAAAGAGCTCTGCAGCTGTTGCAAAACAAGATGTTAGGCGCTGCAGAGCTGCTTCCGTATGGGCAACGAGGGCAGCATCGTCAGCAAAAAGCAGCTCACGGACTAGATAGTTTAGAGTCTTAGTGCGGGCCCTCAGGTGGCTTAAGTTAAGCAGGCTACCATCAGTACGGTAGCATATATAAATGCCGTCTTCTTCTTTGAGATCTGCCGTAGCCCTTTTGGAGCATCATGCTGAAGAAGACTGTAAATAGAGTTGAGCAAGAACACAACCTTGTTTCACACTGTGTCTTTTTAGAAAGGCTTCCGAGAGAGCGTCGCCATATCTGACTTGACCTTGCTGGCCTTCATGTTAGCAGGATGATCATTTGAGGAATTGTGGGGGGGGGGAGCATCCTAGTCATTCCAGGATCTGCCACAGACCTTTCTAACTCACAGGGCGAAGGATTTGGTGAGGTCGACAAATGTTACATAGAGTCCTTTGTTCTGCTCTCTACATTTCTCTTGCAGTTGTCTAAGGGCAAATACCATGTCTGTAGTGCTCCTATTGGCTCTAAAGCCACATTGGCTTTCAGGGAGAACAACAACAACAACAACAACAACAACAGTAATAATAATAAATTTTATTTGTATCTTGCCTCTCCCACAGGATCGAGGAGAGGGGGGATTTTCAACAGTACACCATGTGTGTATGGAAGAATGAATACAGTGACATGGTATAGTCATTTATAACTGGAATTCAGAGACATAGGCCCAGTACAAACCGCCCCAAAAGGGTGGGCTGACGGCAGCCTGTTTGCCTGTGGAGGGACACAGCAGCAGCCAAACTGCCTGCCATCCTTCTGCCTCAAAAAGAACCCGGGGAAAAAAGGTTCTTTTTAGGATAGCGTACGCACATCATGAGTGCACAATTAGCGCACTCATGATGTAAGAGACGTGCAGCGACATCTATATGCTGAGTGTCGCTTATGTCAAGATGGCAACCCCTGTGTGGATGGAAGGCCACCATTAGGCTGCTGCCATGACGTGCTAGGGTTCCGAAGTGTGCGGTTGCCGCCCGCTCCAGAACCCTAGTATCAGTAGTGGCATGCCGTTTTTGGCCCATCTGTCCTGGGCCATAGTAGTGTTAATCTGGAAATTCACTGGACTATCCCAGCTTCTTTTTCCTCTGATTTTTAGCCCCAGACTGAAGCTTCAGTCCAGTTTCCAGCTGCTTTTGAAGCATGTTACCTAAATGCCCCACCTTCAAAGTAGCTGGAAACCACTTTATTTGCCTATTTGTTTCACCCATAACTGAGC
>NW_024815121.1:0-1534 GCF_019175285.1 Sceloporus undulatus
ACACGATTGTGAATCTTCTTGAATTTCAACTGGAACTCTAAATTTTTTCATTCAGGTCAATTAGCAATTGTTCAATCCATTGTACCTCGTTGACTAGTTCGTTCAGTGCTGCAAATTCTGATTCAGACGTACTTAGCGCTACGTTTGTTTGTTTTCTGCTTCTCCAAATTATGGGACTCTCACTGTACTTGATTAACATTCCTGTGATTGACTTTTTGTCTCCCAATTCTGATGCGAATGAACTGTCTACAAAACAATCTAGATCTGCGTTGCTGCTTCTTATGATCAGCCTTTTGTCTAAAGTCCCTTTTAAATATCTCAGCAAGTGTTTCACAGCTGTCCAATCCTCAACCTTAGGATTGTTAACTCTTCTAGACAAAGTGTTCACTGCAAACGAAATGTCTGGTCTAGTGTGGCATGAAATAAACTGAAGTGATCCTATGATGCTCCTAAAGAATGTCTTGTCCTCAAAATCTCTAGTTGTTGGTTCTGAAATGAAACCAGTTGTCATTGGAGCTTTAACTATTTTGGCACTTTGTAGTCCACACTTTTCTATTAAATTCTCAATCTTTTTCCTCTGACTCAACAAACAATGTCCATCTTGTGTCCACTGAACATTGATTCCTAAATATGACTTCAGCAAACCTAAGTCCTTCAAAACAAACTTTTCTGATAATTCTTTCTTCACTGACTCAATGTCCTGTTCAGACTTTGCTGCCACGCACAAGTCATCAACATAAATCACAAGCACTATGTCTCCTTTTGTATAAACACAAGCATCTGCCACGCTTCTCTTATATCCTAACTTTTCTAGCTCATCATTGATACACAAATTCCAAGCTCTAGCACTCTGCTTCAAACCATACAATGCCTTCTTCAATCTATAGACTTTCTGACTTCCATTCTCCTCAAACCCTTGTGGTTGTTCCATGAAAATTTCTTCTTCTAAGTTTGCATTTAAGTAAGCCGTTTCAAAATCAAAATGCTCTACTATCAAATTCCTTCTAGCTGCTACAGCCAACACCATTCTCAAACTTTCTGGCTTTGCTGTTGGAGAATATGTCTTGTCATAATTCTCATGCTGTTGTTGTGCAAAACCCTTAGCTACTAATCTAGCTTTGTATTTTATGCTTCCATCAGGCATTTCCTTTCTTTTATATACCCATTTGCAACCTATCACTGGTTTATCCTCAGGTCTATTCACAATCTCAAACACATTTTTATTCACCAAGCAACTAAACTCACTTTCCATAGCATCACACCATCTTTCGTGTTCTTCCCTGGAAAAAGTTTCCAATTGTTCAAAACTTTCAGGCTCTTCTACCACTGTATAAGCTCTTGCCTGCGTCACAACAAACCTATCTGGTGACTTTCTAACTCTGTGACTACGCCTGGGTATGAATTCTGTCGTTCTGCCTCTTTCCTCATCACTGTCTGCACTAGAAGATGCTGTCTTCCTGCTAAACCTCTTGTCTTCCGTCATTCTGGTGGTAACTGGTCTTGTTTGTGTCTCCCCATCTGAGGCACTACCACT
>NW_024815121.1:1634-2300 GCF_019175285.1 Sceloporus undulatus
CTTTGCTGTTGGAGAATATGTCTTGTCATAATTCTCATGCTGTTGTTGTGCAAAACCCTTAGCTTCTAATCTAGCTTTGTATTTTATGCTTCCATCAGGCATTTCCTTTCTTTTATATACCCATTTGCAACCTATCACTGGTTTATCCTCAGGTCTATTCACAATCTCAAACACATTTTTATTCACTAAGCAACTAAACTCACTTTCCATAGCATCACACCATCTTTCTTGTTCTTCCCTGGAAAAAGTTTCCAATTGTTCAAAACTTTCAGGCTCTTCTACCACTGTATAAGCTCTTGCCTGCGTCACAACAAACCTATCTGGTGACTTTCTAAGTCTGTGACTACGCCTGGGTATGAATTCTGTCGTTCTGCCTCTTTCCTCATCACTGTCTGCACTAGAAGATGCTGTCTTCCTGCTAAACCTCTTGTCTTCCGTTATTCTGGTGGTAACTGGTCTTGTTTGTGTCTCCCCATCTGAGGCACTACCACTACTGCTAGTTGAGGCTTCTGGCTTGACTGAAACCCCTCCGTTTCCTGAAGTTGGTTCAGTCTGCCCTTGCTGCTCACTTGAGCTTCCTAATCTCAAAAATACTTCTTTGTTTGCATGCAGCTTGTCCCAGCCAGCATGTCTCTCAAAATTTGCAGACCTGGAGTACTGTATCTC
>NW_024815122.1:0-2300 GCF_019175285.1 Sceloporus undulatus
AGAATGGGGACTTCAGTCAAGAGATCAGAAGAAGACTGGGAATGGGAGGGCAGCTATGAAAAAACTGTAAAGATGTACAACTGAACACGGAAGTTAGAATTGTACAAGCCATTGTTTTCTTTATTACCATTTATGGATGTGAGATCTGGACAGTGAGGAAAATGGATAAAAGGAAAATCAATTCATTTGAAATATGATGCTGGAGAAGAGTGCTGGGATACTGTGGACAGCCAAAAAGACAAACAAATGGGTTCTTAAACAGATCAAGACTGAAATTTCTCTGGAAGCCAAGATGGTAAAGTTGAGGCTGTCATACTTTGGTCATGTCAGGAGAAGAAATGACTCATTGGAAAAGACAATAATGCAGGGATGTAGAAAGAGAGGAAGACTGCATGCTAGATGGATGGACTTTATTAAGGAGGTGACAAACATGAATTTACAGGACCTAAGAAGCAGAGCAGTAGAAGACAGGGAGTCTTGGAGATGTTTCATCCACTGGTTTGCCATGAATCAAGATTGACTTGAAGGCAGTTAATAACAACAAAGCTGAGTTGAGTACCAGTGTGAATTTGTTAGCTGTATGAGGATAAGGAACACCATCTGCACCATTATAGTGAAGTAAAAAACAAATCTTGCAATCTTATTTAAATACATATTATATAAGTAACAGTTTGGTGTGGAAGAACAGTTTAGTGTTAAGGGAAAGAGCATAGATTAGCCTCTGGCTTGTTTTTTCCTCCATTTCTTCCTCTAGTGCACCTGCAAGTATAGAAGCTTCCATTTAGATTCACCACAGTTTAACAAAAGTTTTGTGTTTTTATGTGTAAGTCTTCCTGATAATTTTGGTTATAGGATTCTAAACACAATAAGCAAATAATAATGAGTAAAAACAATAAGAAAGTAATGATATAACTTAATGACATAAATGGAAAAAGTAATCATTTAAATAAAAAAAATAGAAAGAAATCTGAACATCAGTAGGAACGCTACATGCATTCAATAGTAATGGGTTGTTTACAAGTCTGCAGCTGTTGGCTTGGTGCAAAGGTAAACACTGTGTATATAAGCTTGCAAAGAAGTAAATGAGACTTACCTTCCAAACAGGTTTAATTTCTACTTCTCAGTTTCCCTAGAGAAACTTCTCTACTTTCACATCTGTAATGCCACCTCACAAACTGTGCTTAGAAGGATCTCACCAAAGCCACCAGATGGCACAGTTTAATAACTCAAGCTATTGATCTGGGGATCCAGTTTTTCTGTTGACCAAATCACACATTTCAAGTCTGCTGGCTGGCTGGCTGGCTGGCTGTTGGACTGTTTCTTCTAATGCAGCTGTTGTTTCTAATGAAAAGCAGCTCAGCAGTAAGCAATGTGGAAGAGAAAAGTCGTGTGAAAGGAGTTAAGAGAGTGTTTAGCTTTTCCTTGCCCGCTCCTTTTCCATTACAATGGCTTCTTCCATCTACAGTACTTTTGTTTCCATGTTCGGATTATAGATATGTTTATTCTTTATGATGTATTATTGTGCAGCGGAAAAACATCCACTATTTTCAGTCCCATCAGATCTTTTTGTAGCCTTTCTTACCACAGATCAACAAGATGGTCCCTCATACTTTTTATGTTCTTGATAAGAACACAAGAAAATGACTTATAAAAAGTCAGACCATTGCTGTACCTACCTCCATAGCATTAATCTAAAGCAGGGATAGACTTTTGGTCTTGGAGATCAGATACTGTATAGGGCTGAGGAGAGCAAGGCCCCGGCCTCTATAGTCATGAAGAGTGAAAAACAAATGACATATTGCAATATAAACTGGCAAAACCACCCCTGAGTATCCCTTGCCTAAGAAAACCAGATAAATTTATTGGGTCATGATCAATAAATGACTTGAATGCACACATGTACATACACAGATCTAAGGAGACCTGGGAGTAGCTATCTTTATGCTAAATCTTAGGACAGCCATATTTTCTATAAGCACTGTTGTTGTTGTTTGTATTCAAGTCATTTCCAATTTATAGTAACCTTAAGGGGAACTTATCATGGGATTTTCTTGGCAAGTTTCTTCTGAGGGGATTTGTCATTGCCATCCTCTGAGGCTGAGATGATGTGACTTGCTTAAGGTGATCCAGTGGGTTTCTATGGCTACTGTTCATGAATGTGATTCAGACATGTCAAAGTATGACATACAGTGAGACAAAAATTACTAGGCTCTAGTTTGTAGAACGATTTAAGGAGCAACCACTGAGCATGCTTTTTGTCCTGGCCATCTCTCACCAGTTTTTGCCAGATGAAGTTGAGG
>NW_024815123.1:0-2300 GCF_019175285.1 Sceloporus undulatus
TAAAACTAATGCTTGCTTGAAACAAGGTTTGCCCCTTTCTGCATTGTCTGGCCAGAGAATGGAGGAACAAGATCTCTTACTGGCAGCTGAAAGGAGAGCCATGGATGCATGAACAGATCGTTCTATCTTCCCTGCTTTGAGGCTTCAGCGAAAGAGAGAAGGAGGAAAAAGGAAAAAGAAATGGTATTTAGGTGCCTCAAAAATGACTCTAATAAACAAATACACACACACACACACATATATAAACACAAATATATTATATATATATATATATATACACACACACACACATATATATATACACACAGGCACATACACCATTCATTTAATGGCGAGATGGCTTCCACGTAAACAGGAAGCCACGTATGATGTGCCGACATATGGACAGGGTGGACTGTACACACACACACACATCGATCTGGCTTTGCTTTGCGAACGAAGATTCAGGAAGGACTCATGATCCCACGCTTTGTACAAGTGCGTTGATGACTAAAAAGGCCAATCCGGGACAAACAGGTCTGGTTGCAGAAAGCACAGCAGAAAGTCTCTTTAGGTGATGTCTCCGGGTTGCGGTTCTTTCTGCGTTTTCATTTCTCTTCGAGAGTCGTTCACCGTGAGCTTTCGAAAAAGGCTGCCGCATGTGGATAGAGTGTCTCCATGCCTCCAGATGCGAGGCCAGGGCAGACCATTGTCGGTGATCAATTTAGCTGAGCCTGAGATGTTGTTTCAGGGAGTCCTTGTATCTCTTCTTTGGGGTGACCCTCTTATGCTCTTGACCCGTGGCGAGTTCACCGTAGAATACTATTTTGGGGAGGCGATGGTCCTTCATCCTAGAAACATGTCCTGAGCAGCGCAGCTGCGATCTCAGTAGCATGGCTTCAATGCAGGTGATCCCTGCTTGCTCAAGGACAGCAACATTCGTCACATAGTCAGTCCAGTGTAAGTTTAGAATTGTGCGTAAACAGTGCTGATGAAAGCGTTCAAGGAGTCGTAGTTGTTGGCGATAGGTGACCCATGATTCAGACCCATCGAGGGGAATAGACAGTACAATGGCTCTATACACACACATACATATCTATACACACATATACATACAATTTATATACATACATGGCATCCCAGCCAAAATGGTAGAGTGGTGGTGAGGCAAATGTAGTATCGCTCTCCAGCATCCCATTGAAGGGTCCAATATGTTCCTTCAACCCTTTGGATACGAAACAACGAAGCAAATGAAGTCTACGAAACAGAATCCTGACTTAGGGTCAGATGCAAAGACTTAGGTGCTTTTAAGGAACTCACCATAAAAGAATGGGGGACGGAGTTGACTCCCCCCTTTAAGATCAGGCTCAAAGATCATATATTCCTGAAGGTCTTTACAGTTTCAATAGGGATGTCTGAGAAGGAGGCAGATGAACAGAAGAAGGTCTTGGGGGCAGGAATGTGACTACTATCCCAGTCTCACTCAAGTAAGTAAAGGAATAGTAAGTAGTAAGTAAAGGAATAGTAAGTAAGTAGGCCCAGAATCTGAATCGGAAGGGAGTGGGAAGGAGAGGCTTTCTGGGCAGGCCTCTCTTTTGTGGGCCTTGGGACATTGCTTTGCTTAACTTCTAGCCCTCTTCTTCTATTCTTTCTACAGGGAGAATCTCAAGCATTACAAGCAGTGTTGCCAATTTCGCGACTTTCACACGAAAACAGGGACTTTTCAGAGCTTTTCGTGTGATTTTCGCGCCTGGCTCTTTTTCCGTGCCTTTTCCGTGCCTTTGGCCCTTTTGGCTCCAGCCTGAGAAGGCTGCCTGCAGAGCAACCAAAACCCTTTGGAATGTAACAGTTTTCAGCCAAGAGGGCTGGAGAAAAAATCTCTCTCTCTCTCTCTCTCTCTCTCTCTCTCTCTAATGCCTCCCCCTGAGAGCTAGGAGGGAGCAAGCCCAACCAACCCCAACTGTTTGGAGGAATAGTTCAGCCAATCAGAGAGAGGACAGTGATTGCCCCCCCCACCAGGCATTCTCAGGCTCCAGGGGCAAAAGGGCTGGAGAGAGGCAGGGAGTGAGGGATCTTGGCTGGCTTCCCAATTGCCTTGGATTGCCAAGTAAGAAATAAGTTTTAAGGCACACAAAGGCAAGACTTGACAATGGTATCATGGCTTGATGTTGTGGACTTCTGTGTGTGCCTGAGAGTGACATTTGAATTTCTGAATTCCTGAGCTTGGGCAGAGTGCCCCAAGCCTACCTCTCAGGGTCGTTGTTGTACTGTGAGGAGGACCATTTGGGTTGTGTGATGTGAATGTGATGTCCCTGAGTGTG
>NW_024815124.1:0-2300 GCF_019175285.1 Sceloporus undulatus
TTAGGGAAGGAATTGACTATGACTTTTTTAAAAACAGAAACAATTACCTTCTCAGAGAGAAAGACGTCACTTAAATTATCAAAACCATTTCAGCAAACAGCCAGAAAAAGTGACCATGTACCTGTTTTCCTTAGCAATTCATACGCCATAAAGACCTTCTTCTAAGTTTCTGAAGTTCATCTATAATGTTTTTCATTCTCCTCTTTTGGAACGCTCTTAAAAAATGAAAGTATCCTCATGCTCCGAAACCCTAGCAGGTGACGGTGGCGGCATCATGGCAGCATACCGTCCACACGGGTGTCGCCATGATGATGTAAGCAATGTGCACTGTACATATGTCACTGTGCGTCACACCAATGGCACACTCATGACGTTCACACTGCATAAGAAAAAGAACCTGTTTCTTCCAGGTTGGGGGCGGAGGGATGCCATGCAGTTTGGCTGCTGCAGTGTCCCTTTGGGGGAAACCAGACACCTCCAGCCTGCCCTGATGGGGAGGTATATACCGGGCCAAAGATCATAAGCTAGACCTTGCTTGGCTTCTGAAGGACCATATAGCAGACCATAACCAAGGTGCCTTGCCCACCTTAAGCAAGTGTGCCAGTGCCAATTATCTCTGCTTTGGGACAGGTTCAGACCTAGAACTATGTCACACTGTGTTTACATCAAAATTGGACTCCAGAAGACTTCTTCCTATATCATCCTGGGATCTGTACTCTGGTGGAGGGCCTAGAACTATCTGCCAGAGAGCAGCAGTGCTTCCTATTTTCCTATCCTCCAGTCAGTAAGCATCCAAGTTGAGGGTTATCTTACAAGAACAGTAAATCAGTCCAGAGATTTGTTCAGAGGATTCAGAGTTTTCTACAGGACAAGTGAGTCGCAGTGCAATTGAAATACTGGTTGAGTCTCTCTCATTCTAAAAATATTTCAAAATCCAAAATATTCTAAAAACCAAAGCTTTTTTTCATGAGTGGCTGACATAGTGACATCTTTGCTTTCTGATGGTTCAATGTACACAAACTTTCTTTCATGCACAAAATTATTTTAAAATATTGTATAAAATTTCTTTCAGGCTATGTGTATAAATGTACATATGAAACATGTGTTTTTAGCCTGGGATCACATCTCCAAGATCACAGAATCATAATATTGTAGAGTTGGAACAGACCACATGGGTCATCTAACCCAGACCCCTGAAGTAGAAGATGCAGTCAAAGCATTCCTGATAGACTGGCATCCAGACTTTCTTTAAAAAACTTCAAAAAATGAGACACCACCACTTTCAGAGGCAGCACATTTCACTTTTGAACAGCTCTTACTGTTAGGGTCTTTCTAGTTGTTACCCAAAATGCTAGGGTCCTGGAAGGGCACCCTCAATTGTATTCAAAGGAGGAATACATTTAGCACAATAGGAAGCTGTGAGAGGGCTCTGGGTAATGTTTAAACCAGGGTTTAGTGTAACGGTTCCAAACCGAGAACTCTAGACAGCAGAGAAAGTGCAGCAGTTGGAGTCCAGAGTAGCTACACTTCAGCATATTAGGGAGCAGGAGGATTTCCTGGACACAACAGATCTAACAATCCTGGACGAATGCCATGCAGAGGAAGATGCTGGAGCCGAGGAGGTCACTTCACATACACAGGAGTCAGACACCTGGAGGAATGTCTCACAGAGAAGTAGGCCAAGAAGGGATTGTTCAGGGAGCTTGCAGCTAGAGAATCGATTCGAAGCTCTTTCCCTTATCAAGGAGGATGAAGAAGAGCAGCATGGACAGACTTCAGGGACAGAGCAGGGGAGCCTGAGAGTCCCACCCGAGGGAACAGTCGCTGCTAAGCCTCGGAGGAGGGGTGTGGTCGTAGTGGGGGACTCCTTGCTGAGGGGTACAGAAGCAGTGATTTGTAGGCCTGACAAGATGTCTCAAGAGGTGTGTTGTCTCCCAGGGGCAAAGATCCATGATGTGACAGAGAGGCTGACAAGACTGGTCAAGCCTACTGACCAATACCCCTTCCTTTTGGTCCATGTGGGAACTATTGATACTGCAAGACACAGCCTGCAGAACATCAAAAGGGATTACGAGGTACTTGGTAGGAAGCTGAAAGGAATGGATGTACAGGTTGTCATCTCGTCTCTTCTGCCAGTTGAAGGGCACAGTCCAGGAAAGGAGAGGAAAATAGTGGATGTGAACAACTGGCTTTGCAGATGGTGCCGCCGAGAAGGATTTGGATTCTTCGATCATGGGCTGCGGTTCCATGAGGAGGGACTTCTTGCAACGGATGGGTTGCATCTCACGCCAGTTGGAAGA
>NW_024815125.1:0-2300 GCF_019175285.1 Sceloporus undulatus
GCTTCTTCTCAACCAACAGTATATATACCCCACTCTCTTCCATGCCAGCATTCCCTGAAGATGCCAGCCACAGTTGCTGGTGAAATGTCAGGAATAAACTCTTTCAGAACACAGCCTCATAGCCTGAAAAACCTACAAAAATCTATGGATGCCGGCCGTGAAAACATTAGACTTTGCAATATTTCTTCAGTATGTAGAAACAAGTGGTGGTGGTGATGGTTGTGTGCTTTCAAGTAATTTCCAATTTATGGTGACCCAAAGGTGAACCGATGATGGGGTTTTTTTGTGGGGGATGCATTGGAGGTTTGTCATTGCCTTTCCCTGAGGCTGAGAGAGTGACTTGCCCAAGGCCACCTACAGGGTTTCCATGACTGAGCTGGGAATCAAGCCCTGGTCTCCAGCGTCATATTCCAGCATTCAAAGCACTACGTCATGCTAGCTTTCTTAGAAATAAGTGGTAGCATCATTCAAATAATTAGAAAAAGGCTGTTGAAATAAAGAGTACATCACCAGAGTCCCAGAAGAGAAGACTGTCTAGATGAATTTCCAGTGCAGAGACTGAAAGCCCTAGCTCTTGTATACTGAATGTTCAGAGCACATTACAGCTGGCCATGTGGCAGAGCAGTAATTTGATTTCTCCAGTGTGGAGCCAGTTGGATTGGGCAGGAATAATTTTTCACCTCTTCTCCGAGACAAACTGAAAAATTGACTCAGCCCAATCATGAGATCTACCAATTAGAGGGAGGTCTGATGGGAAAACGCTGGACTGGCCATGCCAAGTTTTGTGGGTGGTGGTGTGAAGAATGCTTTTGAAGCTGGGAATCCATCACTTGTGATTGCTTTTAAATGTGAAAGTGGAACAGAAGCCTTTTTAATGAAATAATGATACTACCTAATGTGCATTTTACTTTTAAGTGACTGCAGAGCCAGGAAATGCAAAAACAAAACAAAACAACAACAAAAACTTTGGAGTTTATCAGACGCGAGTTTTTGGCAATTTTTCCTGCCTATCGTGCAATGTTAGCGTCACCAACATTGCACAATAACGTGAAAGCGCGATGTTCTTCCAGACGCCATTCATTTCTATGGGAGACTGTTGCGCAACGCTCCCGTAGTTTTAGTGTCATTCCTCCCCTTTTTGAGCATTACGGGGGAAAAAGGGAAGTCAGGCCTTTGTCTCCCGTTATCCTTGCGAATGTGTTGCGAAATGGTTTGGTGTGATAGAACGCAACGCAACGCAAAAGTTACTGATTGCAAAGTCCCCATGATGCTGGGCTGCTTTTTCACCCCATTCCCTTCCAGTGGCCTTCCTTTTTCAGGACAACCCCGGGGGAGGGGAGGTTGCTCTGTCCTGCATTAACACCTAGGTGGCTGCAAATTTAAGGGACCCCAAAGGGTCATCCATTCCAGTCCCATTCCTCTGCCCTGCAAGAACACCTACGAGGCTAGAAATTGAAGGGTCCCCTAGGGATCATCCATTCCAGCCCCATTCTTCTGCCCCGCATGAACTCCATGGAGGCTAGAAATTGAAGGGGCCCCTAGGGGTCATCCATTCCAGCCCCATTCTTCTGCCCCGCATGAACTCCGGGGAGGCTAGGAATTGAAGGGGCCCCTAGGGGTCCATCCATTCCAGCCCCTTCTTCTGCCCTGCATGAACTCCGAGGAGGCTAGGAATTGAAGGGGCCCCTAGGGGTCATCCATTCCAGCCCCATTCTTCTGCCCCGCATGAAACAGGAAACTGGAAGGGGCTTCTCCCCTTTCCCCTCTCCCCTCCGGAAGCACAAAGGTCAGGATGCCACCAAAACCTCCAAGGAGCATGCGCAAATATGTTGATGCGAAATGTTCAAGATAAAATGAAGGCGCTGGTGTAGTAAAAAGTTCCGCTATGCATGGTTTTGCATCACGCAAATCGCAACTTTTGCGCAATTGTAGCGCTAACATAATGTTACGGGAGAATGACGGAAAAGCAAGCAGTGTGGTAGGACATCGCGTTATACAGTCATTGCGCAATGTTTGTTTCACTTCCTTAGCGGAATTGAGGGTCCACAACCTCGCGTCTGATAAACTCCTTTGTTTGTGAGGATAACCTGCACAAATCTTGAACAGGATTGGAAACGTCACTAGAGCTGAGAAACCACTTGAAGGGCTAATCCAGGGGAAGGCAACCTTTTTGAGCCGGGGGCTGGGTTGCTGTCCCTCAGACAACTGGGGGGCCGAAGCCGGGGGGTGGAGCTTCCACCCCCGGGGGCGAACCTTCCACCCCCAGGGGCCAGGCCACCTCCTTTTTGCCGGCCCCTGAC
>NW_024815126.1:0-2300 GCF_019175285.1 Sceloporus undulatus
TTGGAAACCCTTTATTGAATTTTGTGAAAAGAGATGGAAAGCATAAATATAAGCAAAACTACAGTTAAAAATTAAATTAAAAATAGGATAGTGAAAGGGATATAAGGCAACTAGTATAAAGAGAAAATATAGATATAAGGTTGACGTATGTACGTTATTATGTTTGAAAATGTAAATGGAAATATATGTTTAGGTGAGGGGAAAAAATTACATGTATACTCTCAAAGATGAACTATTTCTCAGCATATGATAAGAAATAGAAAAGACCGAGATGTTTCTAAGGAATAGATAACTAAGGAGGAACAAAGAGAGCTGAATAAGTTATGTGAGAAGATGTGTGTAAGAGACATCCAGATGGTAAAGAATGATATGTGAGCGAAAGGGGGGGATGGAAGTGAAGTAATGTGATAATATTGTAATGTGAAAATGTAAATATATATGTGATTTTTTTAGCTTTTCAATAATTTTTTTTTAAAAAATCTCTAAACTTTGGACCTTGGTAACTGAGGGAGCATCTCTCTATATATTTATCTGCTTAAGAACTGAAGTCTTCTGTGTCCCTCCAGTAAGAGAGGTCTTCTGTGTCCCACTGTATTTGTGTGAGCAGATGGGAGAGGGCCTTCTTTGTTATGGCATTTTGGTTGCAGATGCACACTTCTTGGACTGGGACAATAACTGATTATTCTACAGCCAGGTTAAAATATAGCTTTTAATCAAAATCTTTGTGTGTGGGGGGGTGTCTAACAATTTTGACCCCATCTATAAAGCTATGTTATTTTTTTACTCTGTAAATAAACTAAATGAATAAATAATTTCTAAAATAATTAAATAAATAGTTCAGTGTGCTTTTAAAGTACTTAAGGGTAGTTTTTTGTGGGTTTTTCAGGCTATGTGGCCATGTTCTAGTAGAATTTCTTTCTGACATTTCACCAGCATCTGTGGCTGCCCTCTTCAGAGATAGTGTATATCTCAAAAGTAGGAATTCTCTGAAGATGCCAGCCACAGATGCTGGTGAAATGTCAGAAAGAAACTCTGCTAGAACATGGCCACATAGACTGAAAAACCCACAAAAAACTATGGATGCTGGCCATGAAAGCCTTCGACTATACTTAAGGGTACTTTAAAAGGATACGCCAGTGTGATGTTGTGGTTTGAGTGTTGGACTACAATTCTGGAGACCAGCGTTTGGTTCCCAGCTTGGCTGTGTAAACCCATTGGGGGACATTGGGCAAGCCAGACTCTCTCAGCCTCAGGGGAGGGCCAAGGCAAACCTCCTCTGAACAAATCTTAGGGTTCGCCTTAGAATCATCATCACTCACAAATGACTTGAAGCCATACAAGAACAACAACAACAACAACATTTTCCCCTACTATTTTAAATTATGTTGTTTTAATTTAATTTTATTTGGACATCAGCCTGAGGTCTTGCGATACGGAGTCAGATATAAATAGTATAGTAAATAAATACATTTACCTTCCTTTGCGTCCAAATACATCTATGTTGACTAATATTACTCATAGGCATGTTGTCACTGTGTGCCTTCAAGTTGTTTCCAACTAATGGTGACTCTATATGGCTAACCTATCATGGGATTTTCTTGGCAAGGTTCTTCAGTGGGTGGTTGCCCTGGCCAACCTCTGAGGCTGAGAGAGTGTAACTAAGCTGTGACAAAACCATGTATTTGGAGGCAGTGCACAAGAACTTGTGATAATCTGACTTCATGCCAAAAGCCCAAATAAGCCAAATCTTAACTGTTTGTTCTGCAGTAAACATTTGTACAGATACAAAACAAGACAGATATGTCCATTTCTTCCACATTTCTTTTCTCTTTTTACATCTGGGCATTGGGTTGCATTAAAAAAAAAACCAGAATTTGTCGCTACAAACATTTCTACATGCAATTTCCCTACAGTTATAAAACTACCTATGTAAGATAGTCCACAATGGTTTGTGGGTTTTTTAAATGTTCAATAGGACAAGATGAGGAAACAAATCCAAAGTCCCCATTTAAAAAAAGGACTCTAGAGCTGGGATGAAGAGAAAGTACTTGGCAGACAAAGGACAGACAAAGATACTGCATATTATCTCAGTTACTCTTGGGATGAGGGGGGTTGTTTAAATGGGCCCATCAAAGGCAAACATTATGCCTTCTCCATGATTCATAAGCCCATATATTAAGATGTCTTCTAAAATCTATTAAAAAACAAATGTTTCACACAACCAATACTGGTTGTTGTATTCATGCTGTAGGATTAGTGCAGGGGTAGGCAACCTTTTTGAGCCGGGGGCCGGGTTGGTG
>NW_024815127.1:0-2300 GCF_019175285.1 Sceloporus undulatus
ATCATTGATTTCACTTTTATCACACATTTCCTACTTTTTGGATGGGAGACAGCATAAGCACAACTCTACTTTTAAACAAAATCCAGCAAATATAGCAGGGGAAAAAAAATACCAGGAGCAGGATAAGAAACAACAGCACCACATTATCATGTTTCTTTACCACCTATCCTTCCTCCTATTTCTGGAGCAAGAAAAAACTTGAATACAACTTTTTTCATAAACTCCCTTGACAAAGACCCAACTATGAACTACTAACATTACAACTTCTGGGAGCCCACTTTAGATTTGATCAAAGGGAAAAAAAGACACATATACAAATGAGAACTGTATACAGAATTCTGTTAACTTTCAACCCCCCCTCCATTCAATTTTCCATTTCATCCAAGTGGTTTACATAGATTTTGATTAAAAAATTATAAACCATTTGGAAGAAACTGGAAAAGAAGATCTGAATGGGGGTATAAAAGAGCTAGCAGCTACATCTAAAACATATGCCTCTATAAGGTGGAATATGTATCTGCAGACTCTGGTTTTACATTTTTGTCCACCACATGCCTGATTTGTTTTAAGATTGATTTTTCAAAGCTAACTAGTTAAAACTGTGAGCCACTCAGAAAGCTAACTAGCCCTAAATAGTGTGAACGTTATTCAGCAATCTTTGGGGACCTGTATTAAAGTCTGCAAAATCACAGTTCTACCAGAAATTACCACTCCTCAAAGAGACATTGTGATAGGAATTTTCTAAAAACTATATCTTACAAACCGATCTAGAATTATTTATTCTAAACTGCAGTTGCTTAGACATATAGATATCTTTAATTGACCAACAACCAGTTCACATATTTTCCTTCACAGTCAACAAGCTGCACATTAGCACTACTCATAATATCAACAGCTAACACAGTTGAAATCTGTACTGTACAGGGTATTAACAAGTTCTGCTATACTATACTATACTATTCACAACAACAAACAGCTTTATTTATATACCGCTTCATACTGAACTAACAATGAGCTTTATCGCATTGGCTCCTTCCGTTCCGTTCTGAGCACGGAACGGAAGGAGCAGGAACGAGTGCGGGACGGATTTTACCGCACGCACCCGTCCCTCATTCGTTCCGTTCCCCCTTTCTTCCGTTCTTAATCCGTTCCAGAGGGGGAAATTTTTGAGAACTGTTCTGAACAGTTCTCAAAAAGCATTCCCTCTGGAACGGAATGAGAAGGGAAGAGAGGGGGAACGGAACAAGTGAGTGTGGTAAAATCCATCCCCCACTCATTTCCCTTTCCTGCCAGGCCGAGAACCCGGTGCGATAAAGTTCAATGTCTAAGCGGTTTACAACTGTAAGTTAATTGCCCCCAACAATCTGGGTACTCATTTTAGTGACCTCGGAAGGATGCAAGCCTGAGTCAAGCTTGAGCCCTTTCACTGGTATTGAACTCGCAACCTTATGGTTTTGAGTGAGTGGCTGCAGTACAGGCATTTAACCACTGCATCACTAGGGCTCATAATTTCTATTCAGCATAGAAATTCATCCGAGATGATTCACTCTCAAGAACAGTTTCAAGAATAGACCTTAAAAATGTAAAATATGATTGTAAAAGATATAACACTGACGTAAAACCATTTCACAAAGACTTTATACAATCCCATTGTCTTTTATAGATAAACCAAGCTACCAGGAATGGGGATGATTCTACAACTGTGGAGCCACTACAGTACTGAAAAGATCCTGTTCTGGTTTCTGCCAACTGAAGGACCCACCATCGGGGAGTGAAAGGGTAAATTTTTACTACCCCCCACTGATGGTACACTACCCAAAGTGAAATCCCATTGTAAGAAAAAAATGCTTTAGGATACTTATGATATCTAGACTGCACCTGCACTGCAGAACTGATGCAGTTTGCCACCACTTTAACTGCCATGGCTCAATGTTATGGAATTCTGGAATTTGCCATTTTGTCAGATATGCAGCTTCTGTCAAAGAGTTCTGGCACCAGAACAAGCTACGAATCCCAGGATACCATAGAATGGACTCATGTCAGTTAAAGCGGTGTCAAACTGCATTAATTCTGTAGTGTGGCAACAACCCCATTCTCCCAGAATTCCTTGCACACTGGTAGAAGGAAAGGGTAGTTGGAAGGAATGTCAGACGAACACAAGGGTCATTGATCGCAGATACAAACGAAGCTGGTGCTAGTGGCCAGTATGATGTTATGTTAAACAAGCAACTAAAAATTTGGTAAGCAAGCACTATTTCCTCCCATGCTTTGCATGTGCTATGGTATAATCTCAGAATTAA
>NW_024815128.1:0-2300 GCF_019175285.1 Sceloporus undulatus
AAAATTGGGTTTCAAGACCTTTTGTGTCCTCAGCATGATGGTTATGACCCCACCCCCTTTCTGTTTACAGTCAGATTGGCACGGGCTCATATTTCAACACTGGCAATAGAACAGGATCCATCACTGCATGTGAAGGCAGTAGGCTGGCTCTGTGTGGACAATGCAGTCCATTTGGCCTCATCTCCATCCTTTAGAGCAGCAATGTCCAAACTCTGGCCCTCCAGTTGTTTTGGACTTCAGCTCCCAGAAGCCTCAGCTACCTTGGCCAATGGTTTGGGATTCTGGGAGCTGAAGTCCAAAACACCTGGAGGGCCAGCATTTGGACATCATTGCTTTAGAGTCTACCACCTGAGGAACAGTCACCTCACTTCTAAGCTAGTCCTGTCCTGAAAAGAACACATGTCTTGAGCACCTAGTAAAATACATACTAGGTGCTTGGACCACATGGTCTCTTGATACAGCAAATTGCCCATTAATATTCTCTGACTCATCTCTGAGTAGGGGCCCATTCACACTACAGAATTATAGCACTGCAATTCCATTTTAACTGCCATGGTTCCATCCTACAGAATCCTGGGGTTTGTAGTTTGGACACTGGAGGGTTCTGGCTGAGAATTCTAAGTGACCCTCCCTAAACTGGCAATCCCAAGATTCCATGAAATGTTGCCATGGTAGTTAAAGTGAAATAATACCACTTTAATTCTCTATTGTGAATGGGCCCCTGATTTTACCTCAGGAATGGGAATCATGCAGCCTGCTGGATGTTGTTGGGCTGCAATTTGCAACACTCTGGCCATCTTAAGTGGATGGTCACTTTGCACACACAAAATGGCTTTCAGCTCTTATTAAAAACATTTTCCTCATATATGCATACACACAGATACATCCATAGTTGTTCTTACTCTGTACCTTTTGCTATACTATTGGTGCATAGTACCCACTTTGGAACTAATGCTGAGCAATTTCAAGCTGCAGTCATTAGGAAATGGAATGGAGAGAGAGATACAGACTGGCAGGCAGACAGTGTGCCCTTTCTGTCATGTGCTCTCTATACTCAACTAGATGGAAGCCATAGGCACCCATTGTGACAGGACACAAGCTAAATCTAAGGACTTAATTGAATGTTGGCCTAGAACCCTGGAAGAACAGGTTTCAGATTCCTGCTTGGCCATGGATCAGTGATTGTGTCCCTGATTTGCTAGTGGATGACCATGAGAAATTCACACTCTTTCAGTGTCAGAGGAAGGCATTGGCAAACCCCTCTCTGAACAAATCTTGTCAAGAAAATTCCATGGTAGGTCTGCCTTGGGGGTCACCATATGTGGGAAACAACATGAAGGCACACAACAGCAAACACAGCATTGACACTGTTTGCTTGGTTTATCCTGATGAACTATTGAAACACTTTTTAAAAAGAACATTTAATAATCATACAGACTACAGAACACTACAAATTGTACAGATCCACCATATAGCCCTTGGGAAACGTGATCTGAAGAGAGAGTTGAACAAGTACTGGCAGGTTTGTTGCTCACCTTTTCTTCCACTATGCTGCACTTTATCTGTGTGCTGCATATCATACCCTACACTCTGCTGAACATATTATAATGGAGTAAAAATATTAAACAAGTTGATGAACGCTGACCCAAATGACACTGCCGGTAGCATATTATTGATATTCAGGAAAACAGAAATAATCATGGAAACAAACACAGCGTTTAACTATGGCTTCCAAATAATATGTAGGAGAAGGAGATACTGTATAAATTATAAGAAAGGTATGCTTTTAAAAATTCCTTTTCAAAAATGAAAAGTGCCAGGAGATGCAACATTTCATTTTGGGGATGCAAATCAAAACCATCCCTAGGTGGAGGTAGAGCATTGTTCTCTGTTTCCTCCCTCAGGTAACCTGCCTGCCTCTCTGCTGTTGCTCCTAACAGTTTCACCTTGAATTAGCAAAAATCTGAAGTTTGCTCTTTCTGCCCTAAGTGTAGACAAGTGCTTTGTTTAGAAAGCTAATGCATTTTAAGAAGTGGTTCATTAAGTGCTGCTGATTAGCATTTTTCTGTTTTTAAAATTCAGGATGATGTTCAGCATAGGGTGTCTTGTAGATTTGCCAAGTGTTGAACTTATGTCTGTGGCTGAACTTTGGGCAGCTGTTTTCATCAGCTAAGAATTTAATAACATGTACATAAACATCTCCACCTTCTAATCATTGCAGATCCAGTTAAAGACACTAGAGCAGTCCAGGAACTAACTTTCTTTCTTTCTTTCTTTCTTTCTTTCTTTCTTTCTTTCTT
>NW_024815129.1:0-2300 GCF_019175285.1 Sceloporus undulatus
ACAGCCAATCTCACCCTGGAGTACTCAAGTAAGTACTTTCCTGTTGTTCTGAGAGTGCGGGGCGGATTATGTAAGGAGAGGCGTTCCCTCAAGTAACTCAGGCCCAAGCCACATAGGACTTTATAGGTGATAATCAATACTTTGTATTGAGCCCGGAAGCTAACTAGCAGCCAGTGAAGAGATCTTAATACAGGTGTTATATGGTCTGACCTTGGCGTTCCAGTGACCAATCTGGCTGCAGCGTTTTGAACTAGTTGAAGCTTCTGGACCTGATACAGAGGTAGCCCCATCAAGAAGCCAAGCCCTTCCTCCAGTCCATCTGCCTTGGTCCAGGCCTCGGAGGTGGAAAAGATCTGCTGGACCTGATCCTATTCCCCACCACCACTCCCTTCGCCTTTTGTGTCGTGTCTTTTAGATTGTAAGCCTGAGGGCAGGGAACCGTCTGACTAAAAAAATTGATGTACAGCGCTGTGTAAACTTACAGCGCTTTATAAATAAAGGTTAATAATAATAATAATAATGTAGAGCGCATTACAGAAATCCAAACGAAAGGTTACCAGTGTGTGTACTACTGTTTCAAGGTCCTTTCGGTCCAGACAGGGACGCAGCTGGTGACAAAGTGATGGACTAGATCAAAATGATGGAAGATTTAAGGGGATTCATAGAATCATAGAGTTGGAAGATACCCCAAAGGCCATCCAGTCCAACCCCATTCTGCCATGCAGGAACTCTCAATCAAAGTATCCCTGACAGATCGCCATCCAGCATCTGTTTGAAGTCCTCCAAGGAAGGAGACTCCACTATACTCCAAGGAAGGACTTTGTTCCACTGTCAAACAGACCTTACTGTCAGAAAGTTCCTCTTAATGTTGAGCTGGAATATCTATTCCTGTAGCTTGCATCCATTGTTCTGGGTCCTAGTCTCTGGAGGAGCAGAAAACAAGCTTGCTCCCTCCTCAATATGACACCCCTTCAAATATTTAAACAGGGCTATCATATCACCTCTTAACTTCTAACTATACTTAGCCTAAAATCGCATTGGCCTTTTTAGCTGCCGTATCGCACTGTCGGCTCATGTTCAATTTGTTGTCTACTTGGACTCCTAGATCTGATCTGACTTGCCTCATAAAATTCATTGAACGGCTCTCACTAAAGACAAAGGTGTGTGTCTCATTGTATCCAACCCACTTAGTGGCTTCCATCTTAGTAGGACAGTGAATCCATGTTGTTTTTAATCTTGACTGTCCAAGGCATTGAATTTATTGGGGGGAAGAGAGTTCAGTAAAAAGTTTGGGGTGGATTTAATGTTCCCCTGCCCTGACCTCCTTTACTTTAAGGATAAATTCTCAGTGGGGAGGAATAACTAACTCTCTTCTCAAGACAGCCAGATGTGAACACGCTGCCCAACTCTAAAACACCATGGAAAGTGCATAGGCTTCTTCTGTAGTGTACCTTGTCAGTTAGTTCCAGGTCGTCATCTGATTCTCTGAGATCCATGTTCCTGCAGCCAAGCCAATAAGATCCCAGCGGCAAATGTGAGTCATCCTCCAATCCGCATTCAACATCCAAATGGGCTGCTTTGACTCCGTAGGTCAGAGGAAACATGTCCATTTGAACAAAGAGTAGAAAGATGAGGTGCTGCCCCTTTTCCATATTGCGGCTTTTCTCTTAAGGCCAAGAACCTCTTGCATAAATGTGTCCCAGACTCACTTGGATCCCTTCCTCTGGGTCAGAAAGAATTGTCTGGTTCACGATCGCCGTCTCTTCTTCATTTCTTTCACTTCGCATGATGCCTTTCTCATTCATCTTAAGGCCAGACCTTTCTTCTTTCCAAGTCCTTTGGAGAAGATTTTTTTTTTTAAAAGGATAAGACTAATCTAACAAATAAATACAATTTTACCTGAGCAAATTAAGTGAAGCTCAGAAGAAGCATCATAGGATATATCAGGCAGAACTCTCTTCATGATGTAAACCTTTAACAGGTTCACTAGTGGTCAAGTTGAAGGCAGTTCTTCCTTTGTCTGTGTTCAAAGGAGGTTTGTCATAGGCCACCTCCACCATAAAACTGTGGATGAAAAAGCCCACCAGCCTATATGCCTAGAAAGGAAATTGAGGGCACCTTCCTGGTAGGATTTTTCTTGAACTGCCTCCCAAATCATATGTCTTCTGTGAAAGATTACAAGCCTTGCGTTTTTTAAGGAGCAAAACTGTGTCTAAGCATGGCCATGGAAGAGGTTCATAAATTACTGCATGAGGTTGAAAAAGTGGAAGGAGACACAGTTTTCTCCTTCTCTCTTCTTG
>NW_024815130.1:0-294 GCF_019175285.1 Sceloporus undulatus
ACTACAAATCCCAGGATTCCACAGGATGGAGCTAGGACAGTTAATGCAGTTTTGAAGTGGATTATTTCTGCAGTGTAGATACAGCGTGAGCCTGTTTTAAAAGGATAGAAAGCACCCAATTCTTCTTTTTATCCTCCTAATAATGGTTTTTCTTTAAAAAATAAGTAATTTGTTTTACTGCCTAATCCTTATTTTTGTTGTTGTTATTTGTTTGTATGTTTTTTTTTTGTTTCATTCTTGGTAATAAGAGTTATTCTGGTCTGTCTCCTTCCTTCTTCCCTGAAAATCTATTAA
>NW_024815130.1:394-2299 GCF_019175285.1 Sceloporus undulatus
TTCGTAACCCGGAAATTTCGTAAGGCGGCGCATTCGTATCCCGGGGTACCACTGTAATTTGTTTTAGTGCCTAATCCTTATTTTTGTTGTTATTTGTTTGTATGTTTTTTTGTTTCATTCTTGGTAATAAGAGTTATTCTGGTCTGTCTCCTTCCTTCTTCCCTGAAAATCTATTAATAAGGAAACTGGGGAGACTTTTAAAACCTCCCAAAGGAGCTACTTTTGGCCTTTTTTTTGGGAGACTAGCCTCCTCTTTTGAAGCCAAAGCCCTATGTTTGTGAAGAAGAAGAATAAGGCTTGCATTAAAACTATCCTCCCCATTTCTGATCCCTTTTAAAACCCACGTTCCCCAGAAGGAGCAGAGCTGTGTAATAAGAAAACCCTCTCAGAAAAGAGACACACAAAGAGACACACTTCCTTCCTTTTGGCCCAAGGAGCCTGGCCTCCTTCTCTCTCTGGAGCCTCAGGAGAGAAAGAGAAGCCTCTGTTCACCTGAGGCCTCAGAGAAGGTTCTGGAACATTATTCCCCACAAGCAGCACAAAATGGCCACCAGAAAACAAAATGGCTGCCGAACACAAAATAGCCTTGGCAGTTGCTTGGCAGTTGGAGGCCTCAGCGCACCAGTGAAGCCTACCGCTTCCAGGCCTTGTCCCTCTGCTCCTCTCCACTCCCCACACTTTCTTTCCTTCCTTCCTTCTTCTCTCTCTCTGTCCCCTTCTCTCTCTCTCTTTCTTTCTTTCTTTCCTTCCTTCCTTCCTTCCTTCCTTCTCTCTCTCTCTGTCCCCTTCTCACTCTCTCTTCCCCCACACAGACTAAATAGAGAGGCAGAAGCTCCTCCCCTTCTTCATTCTGGCCAATGAGGGCAGAGGAGGTGGAAGACCCCGCCCCCTGCCCCACCCTCACAGGCTCCTCCTGCAGTTAATATGGAACAAGGCAGGAGGGACTGAGGGACCCTGGAGCCCCAGCCTCACGGACACTGGCCAAAGGCACATGTTCCCAGAGCCTAAGACCCATGAGATGGCAGCCCTATGCAGGGCAGGACCCTCCTCTCTCTGGCCCTGTGGATGCTGGGAGATACAGTCCAGGGAATGCACTGTAAATCCCATTGGCAAGAGGAAAGGCTACTACTACTCTCTGATGTCTCACTAGGTGTCAGAACCTGTTATTAAGATCAGTTATAAGGTTATATCTTTTCAGTTCATGTCCATTCACTTGATTTTAAAACCTCCCAAAGGAGCTACTTTTGGCGTAGTTTGGGGACAATCGTCGTCTTAGTGGCCCTCCTATTAGAGACCCCTCCTCTTTTGACCCAAATCCTTTATGAGGCCAAAAACCCCTTTGTTAGGAAGCAAACACCAAATATCTCAGGAAGGCTCTATATCTGTAAGGTTTGGAATCCTCTGATCAATGGCCCACAAACAAACTTATACCAAAAGTAGAAAGTCTATTCTGAGAGCATTGCAGTAGTGATCTGTAACACTTTTTTGCAGAGTCTGAGGCTTCAGAGAAAAATGTACACTTTTAAAATTATTATTATGATGATTAACCTTTATTTATAAAGGGCAGTAAATGTACACAGCGTTGTACATACAAAAACGCCCCCTGCTAGTTCCCATCCCAGACACACTTAGCCAGGTCCCCATCACAACCTTGCCTCACTCAAGACATTTGCAACATTGCCAGCTAGTTGTCTAAAACAACACTCCAAAGCAGTTAATGGAGCCCCACTTAGAAACTAACACCAACTTTAATATTCTACCCATATACTCTCCACCCCCAACATCTTAGCTAAGAGAACAATATAGGTCAGATATCTCAAAACATACATGAAGTGATTATATAGGAACTGAATATATACAGCATTATAACTGATCTCAATAACAGGTTCTGACAATATCTCCCAA
>NW_024815131.1:0-2299 GCF_019175285.1 Sceloporus undulatus
GACTTGAAGTCACACAACAACTTTTTTTTAATTTTTGTAAGCTGCTTTGAGTCCCAATCTGGAAAAAAGGTGGGATATAAATATAACAACAACAAGAACACAAGTGGCTTGTCATCTAGTGTCTAAAGGTACTTTCATACAGGGGCCTACCTTATATACTCGTGTATAAGTTGACTTCATATATAAGTCGAGAGTATTTTTGGGGGCCAACATCTTGGAGTTTGATATGACCCGTGGATAAGTCAAGGGTCAAACAGTGGGGCATGTTACAAAAGATCTGAAGGGGGAAACAAAGGGACACTTCCCTCCCTACTTCTCCCTCACTGGACCTCTCCCAAGGGTCACCGTCTCGGCATGGGAAATGGGGAAACAAACCTTGGCGCACACACTTCTCCTCCCTTCACCCCCAGGATTTCCAAAGCTCATAGTTTGCAAAATGGGGTACAACCTCCCTCTCTCTTCCCTTCACTCCCAGGATTTCCAAGGCTCATGACTTGCAAAACAGGGTACAGACCTCTCTCTCTCTCTTCCTTTTACCCTCAGGATTTCCAAAGCTCATGACTTGCAAAATGAGGTACAGATCTCTCTCTCTTCCCTTCATCCCAGGATTTCCAAGGCTCATGTCTTGCAAAATGGGGTATGAACCTCAGCATACTCTCTCTCTCTCTCTCTCTGTCCCTCACCTCAGCAGCTGTTTGTTAGCTCTGGCTGCAAGGGAAGGCTGAGGGGTAACACACACACACACACACACAGCATGTGCAAGAGAACTCTAGCAGGGAGCTGTCTAAAGATCCTTGGCTACAAAGGTGGGCACTTCTTTTAGGAACTTTATAAGCAGTATTAACTTATTGTCCTGTATATTAGTTGACCCATGATTTTGGAATCCATTTTGGGGCATAAATTTCACGACTTACAGTCGAATATATATGGTATATACCCTAAATATCCTAAATGAACCAGATCCCAGATGATCTTGGAAACTAAGCAAGATCAGCCCTGGTTGGTACTTGGATGGGAGACCACCAACGAATCCTGGGTGCCATAGGCTATATTTCAACAGAAGGAACTGGCAAATGCACCTCGTGAGTATTCATTGCCTAAGAAACCCTATAAAATTCACAAGGATATCTTAAGTTGACGGGCAACTTGAACACACACAGTCTGTTATAAGCTCCAAAGCTGGCCATAATAAATATGTTAGTCTTTAAGAGCCATAAGACTTGATTGATTTGATAATGGTACTTTTTTTTCTCTCGAGACCACATTTGGTGAATTTATTTCATGTACAGAGAATAAATTAAATCAGCCACACCTACCCTGCCATTAGTTTGCCATATATTTAAAGTCTGTTTAGTGGATGTATATAAGCAGCTCAGCTCCATAGTGTCTTCACAATGGGCAGATCTAGTCTGTACTGAAAGAGCCCATTTTTGCTGAACATCAAATTCCATTCCCACACAAATAAATTGGGTCCCACAACTTTCATTTTGTCCTGGAATGATATGGGGGGGGGGAAACCAGCACACTCAAAACCCTACCTTTGCTTGGATACAATGAGCATTTGCCTTTGTTAACTGTTTCTCAATAGCAGCTGGGATTAGGATATCACAAGGCACCTCAAGGGCACTACCTTCAAGTTTCTTGGCCTTTGGAAAGCCAACAATTGTGCCATGTTCCTGGAATAAGAAAGAAATTTTAGCTTGCTTAGCCTGACATTCAAAGAACACAAATATGAAAATGCCTCCTTAGAATATCAAGTGGCCCTTTCGCTGAAGCAACTTGGCTGGTGACACTGTAGGATGGTACAGCTGTATCAGGTTGCTGTTAACCAATGGAGCTTCATGGCAGAAACTGGACTGAGCATTTATTCAGCACTCCTTTCATAGATAAACACTCAGCTCAGTATCCACAGAATCCCAAAGGGATTCAACATACCTGCTTGTAGTTTTGTAGTTCCAGGGGGTCAATTCCATCAGTATTAAGGATGGCACCATCATGCTCCCCAATACATATGCAGCGTGCCCCATGGCGGTGCAGGTATCGCATGGAATGAAAACCTACATTGCCAAAACCCTGAAGACAGAATGAGGCACATTTTTAGTCAGTAGGAAACATTCAAGAGTTCACTCTATTATAGATTAAACTGGAATAGACCAACATCTGAAACACTGACAAGCATTCTTAAAGGTAATCAAATGCTGAAAGGTAATCACAACATCCTTAGTAAAGAATCAAGTGTGGGCACAAACTTTTACTTTGTTTGCTTTGCTGATTCTTTGAGTGATCTTACCACTTGTCT
>NW_024815132.1:0-2299 GCF_019175285.1 Sceloporus undulatus
TCTGCAAATTTAAAATTTTCTGGTCTCTTAACCATGGTTAAGAGGACTACAAACATCCTACAGGTTTACATATTCTTTTTTCTTCCAGTTTCCATTACAAATTCCCTGCCTTATCAACTTAAGTTATAGTTACTATTACATTTCCACAAATAACAAGAAGGTGGTATTTCCTATGGTGTAATAGGCATGCCCTTTGAATTTTTGGTGCTGAATTCTGAAGGAATGTGAGAAAGCCTCCTTCCTTTCAGCCTTTCATCACAGTGTGATGTGGCAGATAAAAAAGCCAGTGTGATTCTAGGCTGCAATAATAGTAGTGTCTAGATCCATGATGGCGAACCTATGGCATGCATGCTACGGGTGGCACACAATGCCATTTTGCCAGGCACGGATCAGAAGAAGGAGGAAAAGGCATGCGTGTGCCCATTCCTTCCTTCTTTTGCCTTTTTCTGGCCTCCAGCTGTCTCACCAAGACAGCTAGAAGTGAGAAAATGGAGCTGGGGAGAAGGAGCCAGAGGCATGCACCACTGGCTCCTCCTCCTAGCCCTCTCCCGGCCTTCAGGTGCCTCTTCAAGAGGCCAGGAAAAGGGTGAGGGAGAGGCGTGCCATTTGCTCGTCCCCAGAGCCCTTTCCCGGCCTCCAGCTGGCTCCAGAGGGACAGCTGGGGGCAGGGAAAGGTCCGTGGGGAGGAGAAACAGCCACATACCGGCTCTGCTGCCGCCACCACCCCCACAGGCCCTTCCTCACCCATAGCTGTTCCCCCAGGAACAGTTGTGGGTCACAAAAGGCCCCTGGAGTGGAGGACTGAACTTGTGCCCATGGCTCTGCCCCCCAAGGGCCTTTGGTGACCCATAACTGCCCCTTCAGTGACCAGGGAAGGGGGCGAGGAAAGTGCGGGTTAGAAGCCCTGCCTGAAAAGCCCCTCCCCAGAGGGCAGAAGCTCCGCCGCCAGGACACGAACCTGAAAAGGTTTGCCATTACTGGCCTAGATCAAGGGTAGTAATAGTGCCCCTCTATTCTGCTTTGGTCAGGTCTTGCCTGGAATACTACATCCAATTCTGAATACCACAAGTCAAAAAGAATGTTGACAAGCTGGAGCGTATCCAGAAGAGGGTGATATTAAAGGTCTGGAAACCATGCCCTATGAGGAGAAACTTAGGGAGCTGGGGATGTTTAGTCTGGAGAAGAGATGGTTAAGAGGTAATATGATAGCCCTTACATTTTTGAAGGGGTGTCATACTGAGGATGGATCAAACTTGTTTTCTGCTGCTCCAGAGAATAGGACCTGGTGCAATGGATTCAAACTACAGGATTCCACCTAAACATTAGGACGAACTTCCTGACAGTAAGAGCTGTTTGACAGTAGAAGACATTCCCTGGGAGTGTGGCGGAATCTCCTTCTTTGGAGGTTTTCAAATAGAGATTGGATGACCATCTGCCAGGGGTGTTTTGATTCTGTGTTCCTGCATGGCAGGTTATTGGACTGGATGGTGCTTGTGTCTCTTCCAACTCTATGAACTTTATCCCATTGGTCCTGGAACGGGCCTGTAGTGTTCCAAAATGGAACGTTCTGGGGATGGGAGGCACGGGGAATGCATTTTACCGCACAGCAAGAACACCGCCATCGAGCATCCCCATCCCATTCCGGATGTGTTCCCCAGGGGGTGATTTCCTGGAACGCTTCTCAAGCGTTCCCGAAAATCACCCCCTCTGGGACATATCTGGAACAGGATGGGGACACTCAGCAGTGGCAGCATTCTCGCTGTGCAGTAAAATGTGTTCCCCGCTGCCTCCCATTCCCAGAACATTCCATTTTGGAACACTATAGGCCCATTGCAGGGCCAATGCGATAAAGTTCTATGATTCTATGATTCTACCAGGTACTATAATTCACAGTTAATAGAACAAATGGGGTTATGTTGTTTACTTTTATCTCATCAAATTTAAACTGAGTGGCCTGGGGGAAGGGAGGAAATCTAAAGCTGATGCCCACTACATACTCTTCAATGGAACTAGGATGCTTTCAGTAAATTATCTGTGAACTGTGTTACTGTGGGCAATAAGGATTAAATCAATAAAATTCAGCTGCTGTGTATGCAAAAAGGGGTACAGCTACAGGCTGTATAGTTCCATTTCATATCCTATAGCTAGTCACCTTATACAGATCAACCACTGGTTCTTCTAACCTAGTGTTGCCAACTTAAACTGGCAGCAGCCTTTAGAAGCATTATTTATTTGTTTATAAGTTTTCTGTCCCCCTTTTTTCTCCTAATGAGACTTAAGTTAACTGTTCATTGCAAAG
>NW_024815133.1:0-2299 GCF_019175285.1 Sceloporus undulatus
AAGAAGAGTGAGAAGGCTTGGAGAGTTTGTCAGGGTCTTCAGCCTATTCTCTGAAACTCTGCTGCTTTGGAAGAAAAGCATTAACCACTGACCAAAGCTGGTCAGCTCCGCTGCATAACAAGGTGGTGAGTTAGAGCCAGAGGTGAAGAGCTACAACTCCCATCATCCCTGACATCTTTTTCACCCATTAAAAAATAAGCTATCTTCTACTGTCTGGTGGGTGGAAAGCCATAGTGCAAAAGGCAGGCATGCATGCTGATATTTAAACTCAGAGAGTAAAAGGTTAAGAACATGAACCTTTTTTTCTGTACTTCATTCAGATTTGTAGCTGCTTTTTGTTTATTTTTTAATGGAATGTTGTACACATTTTGTAATATGGAGTTTAGCCTCAGTGGCTTTAGAGCTAATAGGAGAGTATTTGCCCTTAGACAGCTGCAAGAGAAATGTAGAGAGCAGAACAAAGGACTCTATGTAACATTTGTCAACCTCACCAAAGCTTTTAATAAATAAATAAATGAAGTTTTTATTTATATACCGCTTTTCTAAAAATCAAAGAGGTTAACAACATGTGCATATACAACAATAAAACCACATTAAAACCACATTTCATGCCAGCTCAACAATGCTGACGAGGGGGGGAGCACATCGGGAGTCGGGAGTCAAGAGTCAGGGGTATGCCTGCTCGAAAAGGTGTGTTTGACACTGTGAGTAGAAAAGGTCTGTGGCAGATCCTGGAACAACTAGGATGCCCCCCCAAGTTCCTCAAAATGATTATCCTGCTACACGAAGGCCAGTATGGTCAAGTCAGATATGGCGATGCTCTCTCGGAGGCCTTTCTAATAACTAATGGTGTGAAACAAGGTTGTGTTCTCGTTCCAGCTCTGTTTACCCTCTTCTTCAGCATGATGCTCCAAAGGGCTATGGCAGATCTTGAAGAAGACGGCATTTATATACGCTACCATATTGATGGTAGCCTGTTTAACTTAAGCCGCCTGAGGGCTTGCACTAAGACTCTAAACTATCTAGTCTGTGAGCTGCTTTTTGCTGACGATGCTGCCCTCGTTGCCCATACGGAAGCAGCTCTGCAGCACCTAACATCTTTCTTTGCTACAGCTGCAGAGCTCTTTGGGCTGGTAGTCAGTCTGAAGAAAACGGAAGTTCTTTACCAACCAGCACCTCAGGAAGAACACTAAATAAATAAATAAACAAACTACCATCCCCACATCACTGTAGGCAAATCTGTGCTTAAGTCCATCCAGCAGTTCACCTACCTGGCAAACATCATCTCCTCAGACGCCAAGATTGATTAAAGAGGTCGATCACAGACTAGCAAAGGCATATAGTGCATTTGGAAGGCTTCACAAAAGAGTCTGGAGTAAGAAACACTTGAGGTGAAGCACAAAAATCAGTGTGTATAGAGCCATTGTACTGTCTATTCTCCTCTACGGGTCTGAAACATGGATCACCTATCGCCAACACTACGACTCCTGGAACGCTTTCATCAGTGTTGTTTAAGCACAATTCTAAATATACACTGGACTGACTATGTGACAAATGTTGCTGTCCTTGAGCAAGCAGGGATCGCCAGCATTGAGGTAATGCTATTGAGGACGTAGCTGCGCTGGGCAGGACATGTTTCTAGGATGAAGGACCATCACCTCCCAAAAATAGTATTCTACGGTGAACTCGCCACAGGTCAGCGTAAGAAGGGTGCCCCAAAGAAGAGATACAAAGACTCCCTGAAACAACATCTCAGGCTTGGCCAAATTGATCACCAACAACGGTCTGCCCTGGCCTCACATCAGGAGGCATGAAGACGCACTATCCATGATGCTGCAGCCTTTTTTGAAAGTTCATGCCGCACGAGTCTTGAAGAGAAACGACAACGCAGAAAGAACCGCAACCCGGAAACATCACCCAAGGAGACTTTCTGCTGTGCTTTCTGCAACCGGACTTGTTTATCTCCGATTGGCCTTTTTAGTCATCAACGCGCTTGTACAAAGTGCGGAATGAGTCCTTCCTGAATCTTCGTTTCCAAAGTAAAGCCAGAGAGAGAGAGAGAGCTTTCTTTAGCAAGGCCCATTATGGCATCTCTTCACACAATATCATGGTGGCACAAGATCACATGAAAAGGATAAATGGTGGTAGGCCTTGCTGGTGTGAATTGATTCCATATCTGTTTGAATTTAAAATATTCCTTTAAAAATGTTTTGTGCCATTATTAAAAGGATCTGTAGATGTTTTAATTGCCATTTCTCTTCCAAGTTGGGTGAAAATGAACATCACCAGCATTCTTTGA
>NW_024815134.1:0-561 GCF_019175285.1 Sceloporus undulatus
GATTACATGTTGCTCACACCACTATAGAATAAGACAGGATCTTTATGCATAATGGTATTTTTTCTAAGCCAGAATTTTGTTTTCAACAATGGTCAGCTAACTGTTGCTGCAGAATTCCCAAGCTGTGCATAACAATGATCCCACACAATATGGTAACATCTTTGGGGGGGGGGGGTTACATTTTTGAGAAACAGATATAGTTTGATCTGTTAAAGAGGTACCAAGAGCTAATTGGGCAGCTTAACTGAGGGGGAGGGGGTTACTTATTAAAAACCATAAGTATGCTGGCCTCATTGTCTTTTCATACATAGGAGGGAAATACATTTTCCAAAATGGAGCTTGCCGTAACATAGACTCAAGGAGTTAGAAAAGACCACAAGGGCCATCCAGGCCAACCCCCCCGCCATGCAGGAAATCTAAATCAAAGAATCCCCGACAGATGGTCATCCAGCCTCTGTTTAAAGACCTTTAAAGAAGGAGACTCCACCACTTTCCGAGGGAGTTTGTTCCACTGTCAAACAGCCTTTACTGTCAGGAAGTTCCTCCTAATGTTGAGGTGGA
>NW_024815134.1:661-2299 GCF_019175285.1 Sceloporus undulatus
TCTCTTCTCCAGGCTAAACATCCCCAGCTCCCTAAGTCGTTCCTCATAGGGCATGGTTTCCAGACCTTTCACAATTTTAGTCACCCTTCTTTGGACACGCTCCAGTTCCTCAACATCCTTTTTGAACTGTGGTGCCCAGAACTGGACACAGTATTCCAGGTGGGGCCTGACCAAAGCAGAATAGAGTAGCACTATTACTTCCCTTGATTTAGACACTACTATTGATGCAGCCTAGAATTGCATTGGCCTTTTTAGCTGCCTAATCACACTGTTGACTCATGTTCAACTTGTGGTCTACTTGGACTCCTACATCCCTTTCACATGTAGTCTCCTTAAGCCAGGTGTCCCCCATCCTATATCTATGCATTTCATTTTTCTGCTCTAAGAGCAGAACCTTACATTTTTCTGTGTTGAATATCATTTTGTTAGCTTTGGCCCAGCTTTCTTGTTTATTCAGGACATTTTGAATTTTGATCCTGTCCTCTGGGGTATTAGCTACTCCTCCTAATTTGGTGTCATCTGCAAATTTGATAAGTATGCCCCAAATACTGTCATCCAAGTCATTGATAAAGATGTTGAATAGCACTGACCCCAGGACAGAGCCCTGTGGGACCCCACTGGTCACTCACTTCTCTCCGGGATGAAAAGGAGCCATTGTTGAGCACCCTTTGAGTTCGGCTGGTCAACCAGTTACAAATCAATCACAGTTGCCTTGTTTAGCCCACATTGTTTGCAAGAATGTCATGGGGAATCTTGTCAAAGGCCTTACTGAAATCAAGATATACTATATCCACAGCATTCCCTTCATCTACCAAGCTGGTAATTTTATCAAAGAAAGAGATCAGATTTGTCCAACATGACTTGTTTCTCTGAAACCCATGTTGACTTTTTGTGATTATGGCATTGCTTCCTAGGTGTTCACAGACTCTCTGTTTAATAATCTGCTCTAGAATCTTTCCTAGTGTAGATGTCAGGCTAACTGGACAATAATTGTTGAGATTCTCTTTTTTCCCCTTTTTGAAGATGGGGACAACGTTTGCCCTCCTCCAGTCTGCTGGGACTTCTCCTGTTCTCCAGGAGTTCTCAAAGATTATTGCCAATGGCTCTGATATTACTTTTGCCAGTTCTTTTAATACCCTTGGATGTAGTTAATCTGGTCCTGGAGACATATATTCATTTAGATTAACCAGGTCTTACTGTACTATCTCTTTACTTATTCTGTGCTGAAATCCCCCTATTCTGTCTTCTGCTCCATTTTCCTCAGGTTGAGCACCCTTTGCCTTTTCTGAGAAGACTGAGGCAAAGAAGGTGTTGAGTAATTCTGCCTTTTCTCTGTCCCCTGTTAGCATTTTGCCATCTTCTCCGCGCAGTGGCCCTACCGTTTCCTCCCTTTTGCTGCATACTCAAGCCTTTTTTTCTGTTCTTACCCTCTCTAGCAAGCCTGACTTCATTCTTTGCTTTAGCTTTTATGACTTTACCTCTACATGTGCTCGCTATTTGTTTGAATTCCTCTTTGGTGATTTCCCCATTTTTGCCATTTCTTATACAAGTTCCGTTTAAAACTTAGCTCGGTTGAAAGTTCCTTAGTCATCCATCCTGGTTTCTTGAGACATCTCCCATTTTTCTTCCTGTCTGGAA
>NW_024815135.1:0-2299 GCF_019175285.1 Sceloporus undulatus
ATCCTGTGGAATCCTGGGATTTGTAGTTCGTTGCGTCACCAGAGATGCAGAGCCACCCCAAGGCAAGGCTCTCCAGGGCTCTCTTGGCCCTCCTTTGCTTGTGAATACAGTGGGCCCCTGGTATACGTGGGGGATCTGTTCCGGAAACCCCCCCCCAGATATACCAAAATCCACGTATGCTCAAGTCCACGCACACCAACATTGGGGACAAAAGTCCCTCACCGCCGGCACAAAAGGGCCATGTTCGGGCGTTGGAGGCCAAGAAGCCTCCAGCCCGGCACCCGGCCCTTCTGCAGAGGTGGCAGTGATTGTGGCGGTGGCAGCGAAGAGTAGGCGGAGGAGCAGCGCCAGAGGCCTCCTGTCCACCTCGGCCTCCATGCCCCCGATGCCGCCACCGCAGAAGGGCCGGGTGGTGACCCGGAGGCCTCTTGGCCTCCAATAGCCCTACAGGGCCCTTGCGCCATGGCGGCAGTGGAGAGGAGGCCGAGGAAGCATTTGGCACTCTCCTCGGCCTCCTCTCCGCCGCCACAATCACCGCCACAGGAGGTGCCGGCGGCGACAGCAGAGAGGAGTCTAAGGCTTGGCCTCCTTCCAGCCGCAGCTCCACTGCCGCCACCAACGCGAAAGGGCCAGGTGCAGCTTGGAGGCCTCTTCTCTAGCTTGTTTCATGTTTTTGTTTTATATACTGTTTAATTTGGTTAACTGCTATTAAGGGACATATCTATGAGATTCTATGATATGGGGTGCACTATAAACCTTTTAAAAAATGAACAGGTATTGCAATCCTATATATACATATTATCAGACATAACTCCAGAGAACGCTAGCCTTTTGGATGCCAGAAGGTTCCTCTCATTCTTCAGAGCAAGAAGCAACACTTCAGCTGCTTTCTAGAAAATAAAGCAAAAAGGCTTCCAAAACGACTGAAGCCTTGGGCAAGTCTCACTCTCAGCCTCAGAGGATGGCCATGGGAAACCTACTCTGAAGGAACCTGCCAAGAAACCCCTTCAGAGACTCCCATAAGGTCACCATAAGACCTGGAAACAACTGGGAGGCAGACACCAAGAACAACGTTGGGAAATAGGGGCAAGCCTTGCCTTGGGCAAATGTAATGACTGGGCTCCAGTCAATGGAGGTCTTCTTCAGGCAGAAAAGGGAGGTTTATGCAAATGCAGAATGACATCACTGCTACGGAAGGCTCTCTTGACCAATCAGAGAGCAAGAAAAAGGTCCTTCTGGAAGCTTCCGTGAGAAGGAGATATAAGGCCTGAGAGACCAAGAGACAGTTGGGGGAATTGTGTCGGTTGGAGATCGAGAGAGAGAGAGTTAAAGAGCGGATCTTGGAAGTTAGTCTCAGAAATGGACGTTTAGGTTTATTTATTTCTTTAAAAGCTTGTATGAATTGAATATTATATACTTACAAATATTGTACCTGCAAGATTCTTAATATCTTGTATGACTTACATTTTACTTATATTTTGTTATCTATAGTAAATACCTCATTGGAGTATCTACTACTCGATGCTCCTTTTACACGTGTCTTGAATCGGTTGATGCTTAGGAAGATCAGTAAAGAAGTAGAAATAAGGTTCCTTAACTGGTTGCAGTGGAGGTTAAGGGAAACCCTTTCATAATTCACTGGATGGAGGCAGAGAGATTTAAGGAAGTTAAGGGTCTTCTGGGCTAAGAGCCATAATGTCTAAATGTCTAATTAACAATTTGTAAGCCACTCTGAAAGCCTTTTGGCTAAAGAGAGGGCTATATTATTATTATTATTATTATTATTATTATTATTATTATTATTATTACAGGGCCGCAGTTTGGCTGCTTGGACCACCGGAGATCATCACAGTGAGTCAGTTGGAAAAGCCCATCTCACTCCAGAAAATAAAGGTACTTGAGGAGTTTGCACTCTACGTCTTTCTGTAATAATAGCTACAAAACTGATAATAGCATTTGGACATTTAGTCTTTTAAAAACAAATATGGCAGATTTAAATGCTGCTTTAAAATCTCTTTCCATCTGCCAGCTTTGTGCTGGTTTAGGGGGGAAATGAGAAAGTGTTGGGAGGGAGGGACTGCCAACAGAATTAGGAGATGCATTGCAGGCGATGGACAGTTTGCAGCCAAGAAAGGTCCAAAACACACAGCAGCAATAGTCCATTTTGAGAGCACTTTAACTGCCCTGGCCCAGTGCTAGGTAATCTTGGGAAATTGAGTTTATTGTGGCAGCAGAGCTGCAACTCATTGCAAGTCACACTCTCTCAGCCTCAGAGAATGGCAATGGCAACCCCTCTCTG
>NW_024815136.1:0-2299 GCF_019175285.1 Sceloporus undulatus
TGATACTGCTTTATCTGGGAAATACTGCAATGTTTACTTCACTAAGTACAGAAGAGAGCCATCTAGTAAGTCATCTCCCACTCCGTTTTAGCTAGTCTTATTTTAGACTTTTTATTTTGTATTCCACTTTATTAAAATTGCTTTTAATTAGTCTGTGTCCATTTTAACCCCCTATTTGAGTTTTAAGTGTGACTCAGTTTTATCTTTGTATATATGTGGAGATTTTGATATATTTTATCTTGAATTTTATATGTTGTAATTTGGTAACTGTATTTAGTATTCTATTGATATGGTCAGCTGACTAATCAATAAACTTGTTGACTAGTAAGCCATCCAACAGGTCAAGGCATAATGGAGTGCAGGAATAAAGAGAGAGTGAAATAAAGTGTACCAAAGCATACTCCATATTATTTACTTAATCTTGTTGGCTGATTGGTTGCATATAAAAGAAATATATGTGTTCTTTTCTGACTATACACAATGCTGGACAGTATTATTCAAGGGTCCAGATTCCAAAATACCAAAATATCTGTTACACATTAGGTGGGAAGCATGTGTACAGCTACATCAGCCATTTAGATTAATGATTCAATTATTGATGTCTTTGACAGGGGGAAAAAGTGAAAGATATTGTTAATGATGACAACACAAGTTGTTATCATCATCAATATTAAAATATTTGTGTCCTACCCTCTGTCAAATTCTAATCAGATTTATTTAATTATTTAATTTTGGCATGAATATTTGAATTATATTTCATTGAGCACCTTGGACACCGTTTGGGTGGAAGGGACATTTCTGGAACCACGTCTTTAGACCTTGCGACCTGGGGGGTGGCAGAAAGAAATTGTCCTTAGGTCTGGCTTGAAAGGAAAACCCCAACTTTAATCTTTTTGAATTGGGAAGGGGGATTTCTGGTTAGACTTCCTTATGCAGGCGGCTAGCGAGCAACCCAGATTTTGGGTTGTTGTTGAGGGCTCAGGTGTGAGGGTCCTTGATAAGCTGCAGAAGTGGTCTGGGATAAGACACCAGATGCAGCTTCTCCCACACTTGGTATTGTTAGGTATTAGTTTCAGTTCCATTAAGAATTTAATAAATAGGTCAATAAATGGCTCTGTTTTATCCCATCTCTTGTGTCTAGTTTCATTATTTCAGGCGTTGGGTAAAAAATATTACAATGCCTCTAGCATAGTCATTGATAACCTTCTTCTTGGACTACAATTTTTTTTATGGATGATGCAGGCCCCTATTGTGTGTAAGTGTGAATCTATATGATACAACTCTAATTCCTCTCATGGTGCATACTTGTAAATAAATCGGTTAAAACAATTACAAAAGGTTGATGTCCAAACCTATCTGGTCATATCCTGTTCCCACACAAAAGTTAACTTCTTTACAGTTTAGTCCTCAGTATCAACTAAATGTGTAACAACAACAAATTTTTAAAAACTGCTTAGATAATCAGCAACCATTTTTCAAAATAAAATGCTCTCCATGAAATAATAAGTTGGGCAACAAGAAATGTGGCATTCTTTTCATCCTTCGTTTTTAACAGCTCCTCTCTATCACCTGACAATTAAAGATTGCAAACCATAAGTAGCCAAATGTTACCCACCCACTAAAACAATCAGCAAGATTCGCCCTGCTGATTATATACCCTGTCACTCTCCCACACAAGCACATACATAATAATCTCCCAAGTTTGCAAAACTCTCAGTTCATCTGATGAATTCAGCTGTTGTCTGCAAACATTTATGCTAAATTAAACTTGCTAGTCTTTGAGAAACTACAAGTCTCTTGGATGTTTTACAAGCCTCCTGTTGCAGCTTTCTGTTATCCTCTAAAGCCACATAAATTAACAGGGGACGCTATTCTTAAATCACTGATCAACAGTCCTGAATCACATCTTCGTTAACCAAAATGCAGCATCACTTTTGTTTATCTCAGGAGAGACAGTTACTTCCAAAAGCTCTATGGATGGCAAGACTTAGAGTATCAAACAAAAATTGCACACAGGTCCTGGAATGCAATTTATATGCAAATGCATAGGATGTCATATCAACAACGTAAGTAAAACAACACCCAGATGTGGGGAACCATACTTCTGCAATCTTAATGAACAAAATCAGAACAACAGGTTGCAAGGCACCCTGGTTCAGAAAAGTGAACACAAGAGGAAATGTCTGGATGTATAGAGTCAACAAATTCATACCACATGGCTTCAGCATATAATCATTTATCATCATTTATCATGGAATGGGGAAATGGCCAGAGCGGTGGACACAATCGCTCCTGAGCG
>NW_024815137.1:0-2299 GCF_019175285.1 Sceloporus undulatus
ATGTAGGATGTTGTTTGTTGGTCTGTATGTATGTAAATGTTTTTTTTGTCTATTGTCTTTGAATGTATTTTAATTAAAAAAAAAAAAGATACAGTCCGAGGTCAAAAAACGAAAGTGATTCCAAGTAAGCAAAGCAAGCGAAAGTTCCTCTGAAGCAGCTAGCGTGGCGGAAAAAAGGAACTGGGGAAAGAGCGGGAAGGCAGGGGCCTTATAACGTGTGGGCGGAGTTACCGCCAAAAAGTTTCAATATGTTGCAGAGTAAACTCTGCCCAGTGATTCCAGTAGGTTCCGAGCAGCACTGCGCAGGCGCAGTGAAACCCATTTGTATGATTCGCAGAGACCACGAAGAAGAAGATCAGATCCAAAGCATGGGATGCAGCATGAGCCACTTGGGACAGAGTCATGGTTGTTGTGGTGGACATGAAGCCCAGAGGGGCCTGCACATGGGTCTTGAGAGTCCTCTTTAGGACAAACTCAAAAGCAACTCCAGCTCCACCACGGATATGACTGCTGAGCAGTGGGCTTATCCCCAGCTACCACAGGCTCAAATCCAGCCAACCAAGGCAACTGCTTACCTGCACTGGGTGCCTGGCCATGGATGAGGGTGGGGGGCTTCAGTCGGAATCCTGTGCTCTTTTCCTCTAGAATGCAAAACAGAACATCAGATCACCTGATGACAGAGAAGTCAAGGTCGGATTTCACAGGAACACCTGACTGAGAAAGACAGGACTCTGCCTCAATGGAAGAGGAACTCTTTGTATTATTATTATTATTTGTCCATCTAACAGAAGAGCATCTACTCCACCACCCACTTTCTAAGGGTCTTTCCTCACTCTGACAAAAGAGATGCTGGCAGAGACTGGAATTGGAACTTCCAGCATGGTTACCCACTCTCTAAGGGTGCTACTCCCACAGTTGGCCACACACCTGAAGAAGCTAATCTGTGGGCAGGTCAGAGTGATGGATTTACACAGATGGATTTACAAGGCAATGGGATAAATTCAGGGTGGAGGGCACTAGCCCAAATGGCTGCATATCATCTCCCATATCCAGGGCAGCATTTCTATGCATATCAGTGGCCGGAGAGAGCAAGAGATTGAGAGTGAGCCTGTGTTCATGGGCTCCCTTGGCTGGCACGGACAGAAAGCTGGTCTAAAGACGACTTTGCTCTAATCCAATCTGAGACTTACACTTAGGCTGCTGATTCAGTCTAGTTTTGGCTTGCTTCCACAGTCAGACCAGATGACATTTTCTACCCAACCACCCAACTTTCTGCTTTAATTGCAGACTGAATCTGGGACTGGGGCTGGAATTCTGAGGCCAGTCCTCAAGACAGAATGCTGCCCAATATGTCAGACCACGGGTGTAGAGACTCCAACGTTTCTGCTCTGAGCATGACCGCAGCTACCAGGTGGCTCGAGCGGAGATGGGCCTTTCTTACCTGGCCAACCAGAGATCCTCTCTTTGCTGGGGCTAACTGGCCCTATGACCTGCAATTCAGGTCCTCTCCTGATGAGCTATGGATACGCAGTCCACTTCACAAGTGGTCACAAGAGCTGTAAACTCACAGGTGAGGAGGCCCATGAATCTGCTAGTAAGGGGCGGGGGAAGTTTTCCCCCACCAACTTTTGATAAAGTGCAAGGCACAAGATCTTGGCAAAAAATAATTTTTAATCTTATTGTGGTCCATTAGTAACCCTATCTATTTGGAGTGCCTAGCTCGCAAAGCTTGAAAGGTTATTTTGCTTAAAGGGAAAGGAAAGGAGAAGGAGGACAACAACATTAGCAGGCAACATAGGCCCCTGCATCTTTTCTTGTTATCCTGACATTATATGTGACCATTTATCGTTTGCAACCAAAAAACCCTACACCCTTTTCACTGGCTGAGAAAGAAAAACAGAATGGGATTTTTACTGGCAGGCATGCAAAACAGGAAGGCCCAAGAGGAAAAGCATTCTGATGGGCAGAGAAAGGGGATCCCAAGCACACCTGTTGCGACTGCTGGGGGTGGAAAGGGGCAGAGAGCATGCCCATCTTGATGGGGTGAGGGTGAAGATCCTGGCCCCTTGCTATGTTACATCCGGGGGGGGGGGGATGAGATATGTGCCGCCAAACATTTGCAGCATTCCACTCCCAATTCCTCCCTTCCATTTTTCTTATTGAATTTGATATTACTTCAGTATAATTAATTTTAATGTTTTCATTTTAAAACTGTCACCTTTTGGGGATAAGCCCCCTACCTTCAAAAGATCAACTGATAGCATGAGGAACCTCCAACAGTGCTGGACTTGCCAAAAGC
>NW_024815138.1:0-2299 GCF_019175285.1 Sceloporus undulatus
TGGCTGCTGACAGCTCCGTCAAGACCGGAGCTCCAAGAGGTAATCCATTTTACCCTAAACCTCTTGTCGGACTTGGGACTGTTAGTCAACCTAGAGAAGTCCCACTTGACCCCATCCAAACAGATCCGTTTTATCGGCTCCGTGCTCGACTCCGAAGAATCGATGGCCTACCTTCCTCAGGACCGCTTCCAGGCCCTGTCAACCGCAGTGCGCACCGTCCACTTGAGCAGGAGGCTCAAAGCCAGAGACATCCAAGTTGCGTTGGGGCATATGGCCTCCACCACATTCGTTACCCCATGGGCGCGACTGCGACTCAGACCGCTCCAGTCATGGTTCCTCTCCGTATTCAACCCGTTGACGGACTCACCAAACAAATGGCTCACCGTTCCGAGGGCCGTGACTTCCTCCCTCTTATGGTGGCTAGACTCCCAAAACGTGTGCATAGGTATGCCCTTCGTCCAGCCTCAACCACAAATGACCTTGACCACAGATGCGTCGATGGATGGCTGGGGTGCACACCTTCGGGACCTATGTGTGAGGGAAAAGTGGTCCCTGCAGGAACGTTCGATGCACATAACCGCGCTCGAGATGTTGGCTGTGGAGAAGGCGCTCAAGGCGTTCGAATCCACTGTCACAGGCAAAGTGATTCTGCTCAGGACCGACAACACAACAGTGATGTTCTATGTCAACAAACAGGGAGGCACCAAATCCAGAACCCTTCTGGACATCACGTTGAGGATCTGGGACTGGTGCATCCACAGACGCATACTTCTCCAGGCGATCCATTTACCGGGAGAAGAAAACATCCTAGCAGATCAACTCAGCAGAACATCAACCTGCCACGAGTGGCGGCTTCACCCAGAGACAGTCGCCGACCTTTTTTACAGGTGGGGAACCCCCCAGGTCGACCTGTTTGCGACAGCCTCCAACACCCACTGTCCCCAGTTCTGTTCTCGGATGCGACACGAGAGTCCTCTCGGAGATGCATTCGCCTTCGACTGGTCCCGGGAAACGATTTATGCCTTTCCTCCGTTTCCGCTGCTGACCAGAGTGGTGTCCAAGATGTCGAGGGAGACAGTCGACGCGATCCTCATCACCCCGTGGTGGCCGAGACAGCCGTGGTTTCCGCTGCTTCTACACTTCTCCAACGGCGAGTTTCTCCGGCTGCAACCGAGGCCGGACCTTCTCACCCTCCAAGAGGGGAGGGTCCGGCACCCCGACATCGACTCGCTGCCGATGGTGGCTTGGAGGCTCCTGCATTGACGGCGCTGACACCTTCGGTGCGGAGGGTAATCCGTGCCGCGCATAGGCCTGCAACTCAGAGGTCCTATGCCTCCAAATGGAAGAGGTTCCTTGCCTTCCTTGCTGAAAGAAATTTGTCGGCAGAGAGCATCACCGTGCCAGTGGTGCTTGACTTTCTGATGTCATTGCTGGATGCGGGACTGTGTCTCTCATCCATCAAATGTTATCTGTCTGCTATTTGTTCTCATTTTCAGTATGATGGTTTGCCTTCTTTTTTCAGGTACCCTTTGGTAAAGAACTTTCTGAAAGGGTGCAATAACCTCTACCCCCAGATTTCTCTCCCTGCCCCGGCTTGGAGTTTGGACATTGTGTTGTCTGCCCTCCAATCCAAGCCCTTTGAGCCCTTGGCCACAACGGACTTAAGACTTTTAACCTGGAAGACTGTTTTCCTGGTGGCCATCACCTCGGCTCGCCGGGCGGGAGAACTGTGTGCCCTACGGAGGGATGAACCTTTCCTCCGGTTCCACAAGGACAAGGTGGTACTCCGGACTGATATCACCTTCCTCCCTAAGGTGGTATCCTTTTTTCCACATGTGTCAGGACATTGTGTTGCCAACCTTGGCTTCAAACCCATCGTCTGTGGAGGAACGCAGCCTCCATATGCTGGACGTTAGGAGAGCCTTGGCGTTCTACTTGGACAGGACTATGGGTTCCAGCCGCTCCGAAAGGCTTTTCCAGTGCTATTTGGAGCCAAGGAAGGGTTTGCCGGTGTCGCCCCAGAGACTCTCAAAATGGGTGGCGTGCACCATCCGTCTTTGTTATGAACTATCGGGTAAACCGGTACCGGCCAAGGTCCGTTCGCACACGACCAGGGCGGTGGCAGCATCTTCGGCCTTTCTGGCTGGCATTCGTTTAGACGATGTTTGCAGGGCTGCTGTTTGGTCCCAGCCACTGACTTTTATAAAGCACTATAGGCTGGATACCAGGGCAATTCGGGATGCAGCCTTTGGGAGGGCTGTCTTGGTTTCTGGGTTGCATTGATGTCTCCTTTTGTGTT
>NW_024815139.1:0-911 GCF_019175285.1 Sceloporus undulatus
CTCAGACACAGAGAACAGCATCCTGCTGGTGACATACGCAGGTGACATATGCCTCCTTTGGGCCGATGCAGAGGTGAGTATCATGCCAGACAAATCTAATCTCCATAAATGGTCCTGGTAGATGAAGGGAATGCTGTGGATATAGTATATCTTGATTTCTGTAAGGCCTTTGACAAGTATCCCCTTATCATTCTTGCAAACAAGTGATTTTGGGCTCCAACAATGGAAGTATAGTGTCTAAATCTGCCATCCGCCGGCTTGAGAGGGAGTTCACCAGGCAGGTCCAAAGAGGGCAACTAAAGTGGTGAAGAATTTGGAAACCATGCCTTATGAGCAATGATTTAGGAAGCTAGGGATGTTTAGCCCGGAGAAGAGAAGGTTAAGAGGTGATATGATAGCTCTGTTTAAATTTTTGAAGGGATATCATATTGAGGAGGGAGCAACCTTGTTTTATGTTGCTCCAGAGACTAGGACCCAGAACAATGGATGCAATCTACAGGAAAAGAGATTCCACCTCAACATTAGGAGGAACTAACTGACAGTAAGGCTGTTCGACAGTGGAACAAACTCCCTCCTTGGAGTGCTGTCGAGTCTCCTTCCTTTGAGGTCTTTAAGCAGAGGCTGGATGGCCATTTGTCAGGGATGCTTTGATTGAGAGTTCCTGCATGGCAGAATGGGGTTGGACTGGATGGCCCTTGAGGACTCTTCCCACTCTATGATTCTATTATTTATATTCCAGGTGGAGAAACTCTGGCCCCTGGGCTGGATAAGACCTGTATTTCTTCAATGATCTGATCAATGGCCTCCCCTCATTACGCCACTTCCCCATTTAGAGACTGGTGAAAATAATCATTTCATTTTTACAAATGAGACAAATCTCTGAGCTTAACTGCTGTGTTTATCATATAATA
>NW_024815139.1:921-2299 GCF_019175285.1 Sceloporus undulatus
ATAATAATAATAATAATAATAATAATAATAATAATAATAATAATAATAATTTTATGTATATACCACCTTTCCAAAAAGATCAAAGCAGTTTACAAATTTACAATGACAAGATTTGTGTGTTTGTGTGTGTCAGTCATAGCAGGAGCATGAGGTATATACCTCCTTCCTCTGCTTGCTAAAGCCACACAGAAATTTAAGCATTTACATTTGTGTGCATTGTTTCTGAACGGATCTATTGTCAAAATCACAATTTCTTCACTTTTCCTTGTATATTTTTTTTAAAAGATGCACACTGCTGAATATGTTGCAATTATACAACAAAAATCTATAAATGTATAGGTTTATGAGTGAAGATTGCATCCTGGATTATGCTCATTTTTGGGAAGTGAAGACCTATGTAAATTCATTTTATAAATCCAGAGAAAAAAATACCTCACAAAGCTCTAGTAAACAACACATACACACACAGTCCCTACACAAAGGACTCACTGGCGCACTGTGTGTCTGGGGTCTGGAAATCTCACTTCCACTTTCTGGGAAGGCAATGCTGCCAGAGATGAATTTGGGGCTTTATGCTGCAAAGCATGGGCTCAGTCTCTCAGCTGCAACTCTTCCACACAATCATGGACTGAAGCATTTAAACAAAGGTCCTCTTTCAGCTCCAGGAATAAAGGCCTACCTTCAGTAAAAAGACCCCGATTCCTGCAGCCCCAGAAAGGGCTCTTCTGCAGTCCTTTATGGCCAGAGTTTCCCTGGTCAGAGGCCGTCTCCTCAGCCGTAGAGAAGGGTTGCTCTGAGTGCGAAGGAGGAGGAGGTCCACAGGGCTGAGGGAGGGAAGGCAATGGGGAAAGGGTCAGTGCCAATGGCCATGGAAGGCAGAAGGTGACAATGCCTAGGAAACGCCTCTGAGTCCCAGCCATTCTAGGAATGAGTGGCAGGAGTGAGTCCAGGGGGCTGAGGGGGTCTCCTTTCCCAAAGGGGGAGGCAAGGACCACTGGGACCTTCCCCAGCTAGGGCCCAAAGGGAGGGTCTCTTTCCCCACCTCTCTCTCCCAGCCCCCAAAGCCCAGCGTCCCCACTGGCCCTAAGTCCCTGCCTCCCTTCCTCAGACCCCTTCCTTCCTTCTTTCTTTCCTTCTTTCCTTCCTTCTTCCTAAAATGGAGGGCCAGGGGCAGAAAGGGACACACTGCCTTCCTTTTGACCCAAGGAGCCTGGCCTCCTTCTCACTCTGGAGCCTCAGGAGAGAAAGAGAAGCCTCTGTTCAACTGAGGCCTCAGAAAAGGTTCCGGAACGTTATTCCCCACAGTCACAAGCAGCACAAAATGGCCTCTGGAACACAAAATGGCCTCCTAAGTCTCAGCACTTGGCAGATGGCAGTT
>NW_024815140.1:0-2299 GCF_019175285.1 Sceloporus undulatus
CCTTGTACTTTGCCTTTACTAAGATCTTGTACTTTGCCCAGAAATTAACAGGCAGCCGGTGAAGAGACTTTAGTATAGTTTTAATATGGTCACCTCTAGATCTTCAAGTGACCACTCTGTCTGCCATATTTTGAATTAGATGAAGTTTCCAGACTTGGTGAAAGGGCAATCCTTTGTAGACTGCATTGCAAAAGTCAAGACATGAGGTTACCAGCACCTTCAGGTCCCAGGAAGGGACATAGCTGGCGTATCAACCGAAGCTGATAACAGCCACTCCTGGCCATTGCATCTATCTGAGATGACATCTGGACGGACAGATCCGGGAGCACCCCCAAACTGTAAACACATTCCTTTAGGGGAAGTGTGATCCCATTCAGGACTGGTTCACAAACCTCCATACCCAGATTAGGACTTCCAACAGCAAGCACCTCTGTTTTACCTGGACTCAGTTTTAATCTGTTTTCCCTCATCCAGCACATTACTGCCCCAAGTGGGAGCAATAGAGAGAAATGGGTCATTTTCAAAGCCCCTGAAAAAATGAGGTGACAGAGGATTAAGCAGGACTCCCTCTGACAAACTGGGACAGTTGTTCTCCACTTGCTTTCATGAGCCGGCCCAGCAGTGATCCAGATGAAACTAATAGACAGGATGGCAATTTACCAAAGAGTTTTTGCACCTCAGCAGCCTCTTCCTCTTGGAGCTCAACTCCCTCTGCTTGGCCTCTGTGTCAGCCATCAGGTAGGCAGGGGGTTCCTGGTGGGCCTGCACTTTGGTCACTTCCAGCAAAAGATACCGGAAAGCAGTGTACAAGGGGTCAAGAAGAAGTTCCTGAGAAAAGAGACCAGGGTTAGGCTTCGTTTGGAAAGAAACCCTGCAGCACTCAAAGTCACAAAGATAGGCATCCTGCTGGTGATATATGCAAGTGACATATGCCTCCTTTGGGCCAATTGAGAGGTGGGCATCCCTTCCTCCCTCTGCACCAAACAAAGCCCCTTAGACCTAGCATAGACTCACAGCAGCTTCCTTACACAACAGTTACTCCATACCTTGTTAGATTAGCTGGGGATCAGGGGATGGGAAATTGGAAAAGGCCCTGGTTATGTCCCCATAGCTAGATGTGAAATGAGGGCATCATCTGCTGAAACCTGCAAAGGTCCCCAGTGACCCTCAGAAGAAAATGTCTTCGTTTTGCTTCTGGCTACAGAAACACAGCTGGATACATCTCCAAAACCTCGCACCAAACACTCTCACCAGACATGGAATGGTCATGCAGGATGGCTTCCACAACTCCATGGTAATAGCTGGGTCAGTGAATGGCCAGTTGTAGCCTGTAGCATAGAGGGTTCTGCTGGGTCAGGCAGTCTGGCCTGGTGGCTCCTCATTCTCCCAGTGGCCAAACCAGTTGCCGTCCATCCCCCAGGGAGGCCCCCAGTCAGGCAGGGAAGGAAATGAGCTCTCTCTTCTCTAGTTGCCCCATGGGATCCAGCCCTCCTCCCCAATTCCCATAGCAGCCTTCTGCATGCAGAGAAGTCACAATTCAGAGAGTGTTTTTGCCCACGTAGGGATTGCCTATTTTCCACACTATTGCCTGGCCATGTTGGCTTGGGAATGTCCTGTTCTAGCCACATGGAATCATAGAATTGTAGAGTTGGAAGAGACCCCAAGGGCCATCCAGTCGAACCCCATTCTGCCATGCAGGAACTCTCAACCAAAGTATCCCCGACAGATGGCCCTCCAGCCTCTGCTTGAAGACCAAGGAAGGAGACTCGACTGCACTCCGAGGAAGGAGTATGTTCCACTGTCGAACAACCCTTACTATCAGGAAGTTTCTCCTAATGTTGAGGTGGAATCTCTTTTCCTGGAGCTTGCATCCATTGTTCCGGGTTCTAGTCTCTGGAGCAGCAGAAAACAAGCTTGCTCCGTCCTCTATATGACATCCCTTCAAAAATTTAAACAGATCTATCATATCACCTCTTAACCTTCTCTTCTCCAGGTTAAACATCCCCACCTCCCTAAGTCATTCCTCATAAGGCATGGTTTCCAGACCCTTCACCATTTTAGTCGCCCTCTATGATTATAGGATTTATATCCCGGGTGGAGAAACTCCGGCCCCTGGGCTGAATAAAACCTGTGTTACTTTATGGATCTGATCCATGACTTCCCCTCATTACGCCCCTTCCCCATTTAGACACTGGTGAAAATAAACATTTCATTTTTCCAAATGAGAAAAATCTCTGAGCTTAACTGCTCTGATAATAATAATAATAATAATAATAATAATAATAATAATAATAATAAT